>NC_062968.1:12425545-12474493 GCF_023119035.1 Salvia hispanica
ATTCAAAGGGTCGAGCAAACTCCTTTTGCAGGTAGGGCTACAGAGGATGCTAACCGCCATCTCTCCAAATTTGTGGAGATCGCAAACACTCTCAAACTGGTTTGAATGTATGCCCAGAGAAAAGGTCTCCACATGGAAGGACATTGTAGCTGCCTTCCTCGACAAGTATTATCCGCCGGGCACAATTTTGAAGCTCAAAAGCGAGATCTTCCAATTCATCCAAGGCCAGGACGAACCCCTCTATGAGGCGTTTGCTCGTTTCAAAGCCCTTCTCCGAAAGTTCCCTAACCATGGTTTCACCGTGGACCACCAGGTAGGGATTCTCTATAATGGGTTTAACGAGAAAATTTGTGCTATGCTTGATTCAGGTGCAAATGGAGGGTTCTTAAGGAAGTCAGGTGAGGAAGCCATGGCAGTGATAGAGGAATTCGCCACCAACAGCAGGGGGTGGTCGAAAGAAAGGCATAGCCTAAAAAGGATAGCTGCAGTTGAAGAAGCCGAGGAAAGCTCCTTTGCAAAGGAATTGGCCGAGCTTCGAGTTAGGGTGGACCAAATGGATTCATCAAGAAAGGAGGACCCGATTCCACCAACCTCCATTATAGCAGTCTCTAAGCCTGAAACTCCTACCCCGACAGTGGAAGAAATCAACTACATGCAAGGAGGCGGCCCCAATAGAAATTACAACAACAACTATCGCCCTAACCAAGGGGGCGGTAATTTCAATAATTATAATGGAAACCGACCTCACTCTAATCTCTCTTATTCCTAACAATAATTACTTGCAACCTCCAGTAGGATTTAATATTAGCAAGGGAGGAGTAGTTGAGACACTCAAGAAGAAGGAAAAGTATGAACAAGGGATCACAAGGATCTTGGAGGTAATCGTGCAAGACAGGAAGATTAATGACACCAAGATCGGAGTGGTTGAAGCCAGAATAAACAACCTCGAGCAGGGAATGAACACGATCTCGACTGCCATAACCAACATCAACACGCAGATGGAGCAAATCCAAAAGAAGTTAGATGAGGACAGGGCAAAGGCAGCCGCACTAGTGGACGACGTCAACAAAAAGTGGGTGGCAAAGCAGAAAACTGGGGACTGCCCAGACACCCGCGAACCTCCGCACACCACGCGGCGGACCACCACTGAAGCCCAGAATGGAGTCTGCCCAGCCGCCGGCGGACCGCCGCACACTATGCGGCGGGCCGCCACAGAGAAGGCAGAAGCACCCGCTCAGCAGGGACTCGTGCGACATAATGGGGTTGTGCTACCTTTCCAGCCAAAGAGGAAGTTTAAGCTCGAAGAGCAGTTCAAACACTTTTTGAACATGTTTTGTAAAGTTCATACTAACATTCCTCTAGTTGAATCATTGCAAGAAATACCTAAATATGCGAAGCTACTAAGGGAGGCAGTGATGAGAAAGAGAAAGCCGACAAAAGCCGACCTTAAGCTACCACATCATTGCAGCGAGATCATCCAAAAGGAGAAGGCAGTGAAGCAGAGAGATCCGGGCCAATTCATTATCCGATGCCGGATTGGAGAGGGAAAGGTTGACAAGGCCCTATGCGATCTAGGATCTTCCATCAATCTCATGCCGCTGAAGTACTACGAAAAGCTCAACATTGGGCCACTCAAAACTTCAGACGTAACACTCAGGTTGGCCGATAACTCGACCATAAAAACTTTTGGTATGATTGAGGATGTCTTAGTGAAAATAGATGATTTCATTTTTCCCGCCGATTTTATTGTGCTTGACATGAAAGTAGACAAGAATGTCCCTCTAATCTTAGGGAGAGATTTTCTCGCTACTTGCAATGCTTTGATTGATGTAGGTCGTGGCGAGATCACAATTAGCGATAACCATAGTCAATCCACCTATAAGATCGAAAGCGAGATGCTCAAGTTTAAGGAAGCAAAGCAAACAAAGATAGATAGGAAGTGTAGGGCAATCATGGTCACGGATTTGACCAAACCTCAAGACCCCTTTGAAGTGAAGAATCCTACTACCTCCACTATCTACATTGTCAACGAGGTAAGACGTTCTCCCAAAAAGGACGATACTAACCCCTCCACCTCTATCCCGCAGAAAAAGAAGCAAAAGAGGAAGAAGGCAACCAAGGAGGACCCCGAGATTTATGTTATCAAAACAAATAAGGGGAAATACAAGTGGTGGAAGAAGCTAGGGACCAAGTTGCTCCCTATGCCCATTTTCAACACTAGGGTCGCTGATCCGCCCAATTAGTGGGCCACTTCAAGTCGAGCTAACGACTAAAAACAAAAGCGCTTGTTGGGAGGCAACCCAATTTTTCGTTGATTTGGTTTTTTTCTTTTTTTCTTTTTCATTTTCGTTTAAAAAAATATAAAAAAATAAAAATAAATAAAAAAAATTAATTCAACGCGTGGCGGTCGCCACACTTAACACGGCGGTCGCCACACGTATTTTCACATGTGCAGGATAGGACGGGCTTAGGGCGGGCCGGATGAACCGCTGAATGGGCCGCGGCGGCCCGCCAGAAATCGCTGTTTTAGAACGCCCATGCGGCGGCCCGCCGCGCAGCATGCGGCGACCGCCGCGCGCAGTCCAGAAGACGGGAATGCAGTTTAAAAGGTAAGTTTTCCATTCTTTTTCTCATTCCTTCTCAAATTCCTTCCTTGCACACAACCCCCACCTTTATAAATCACCAATTTCACACACCCACACCATAATTCTCTCAATTCTCTTCAAGTTTAGAGTTCTTCATCTCCAATTCTCAATCAACACAAGGTATGCATCCTAACTAAATTTCTGAGTTTTGTTCTACTTCTTCCATAGATTTAAGCATGTTTTGGATGAATTGTTCGGTGAAAACTCTTATTTTATGATGGAGGATGATTGTGTATGCTTATTTATGGATTTCCATGGTGATATTGTGTTTTGGTGATAAGTTTTGAAGCTTTGTGAATAGTGATTCCTTCTTGTTTCTACTTGTTTTTATGTTGCAATCATGTTCATAGCATTATGAGGCTATTATTACTTCCATAAATTGCAATACTTTAGTATCCTATAGAGATTGTTGATACGTATTGATCTACTGTTGATACGTCTCTGCATGGGGGATGGATTTGTGTTTCCTAGTTTGGATGATTTTGTGCTATATGTTTCCACGATACCATCTAGGAAGTTTTATACACCTAAGCTTGCACTTACATATCTTACATGTTGATCCATTGGTATTGATTGAAAAAAAAAAGTGCAAGTTTGGGGGAACCGTTGAATTTCCAATTATTGATATATTTTCTAATTGTTGTACTTCTCATTTGTAGAAATATGGGATCAAAGGGAAAACCCGAGAACGCGAAGAATACGGCGTTAGCCTTGCCTCGGACGAGCAAAAGGCTATGTGGAAGAAGTTGTCGGCGCGAGAGACGACGCCTTCGCGGTACCCCCACGATTTCCCTCTTCAAACTTTGGGGATCGCGGAGGACTTTTGGGCATTATGTGATGTAGGTGACGGGAACGGCCTCCGGTACATGTTTGAGAGGAAGTGGCCGTCGTTTAGGAAGTATACTCTCGAGTTCTTAAGCTCGTTGAAGGTCACAAAGGATCGCTGGCAATACATCCCGCTTAGCATCGATTTCCGCCTAGGCAACCGATGGCACTCGCTCACCATGGAGGATCTTTGCGGAATCTTCCATTGCTTCGACCCCTACCCCGAGACCGATAATGACTACGACTTTGATGAGGTTTGGGGTGCGATGACGAATGAGCACGAGCATGCCGCGGGCTACGCCAAGTCTTCCTCAATCCGCAACCCGGTTTTGCGGTACCTCCACCGAGCCATGACCCAACTTATGTTTGCTAGGGTCGACGGGGGAAGTGTCTCCCAAACGGAGTTAAATGTGATTTGGTGCCTCCTCAACAAGAAGGGATTCGACTATGGAACCCTTTTTAATATCTATGTGGATCGGATCACGAAGAAAGATGGCGGTGTCATATGTTGTGGTGGTTTGATCACGGCAATCGCCGAGCATTTGGAGGTGTCTTTTGCGGGTTTGACGGAAGATGGCGGGGAGCGCTTCATCACTTATGAGGTGCTATTTTCAGTGGGGCTCTTAAAGACCGATTATTGGGGGCAAGGATTTTTTCTACAAATGGCGGGGGATCACTTCCCCGTTCCCATCCCGCAATTGACTAAGGTCGACGTTTGGGCGAACCAAACCAATTGGAAGCTCAACACCCCGGCGCACCGGAGAGACATTGAGGCTAACCCCGTCAATGGGGAATTTAGGAAGAGGAACATCCCGGCTCGCATCCCCATCTTCGAGGCCGATGAGAACTCCGCATTCGATGCTATCGATCATTACACCGAAGAAGGGGAGCACTCGCACGCCCAAGAGAATCAAGTGCCGCCGCCATCGCCGCCAAGAAGAAGAAGAAGAGGAGGAAGTCGAGGGACATCGCCGCCGCGGAAGGCCGAACCCCGATGAGGAGTTTCAAGCAAACACCTCCGCCCAACTAGGAGATATCTACTCCTACATGCAAAACGTGTCCAACACTTGGGACACCCGATGGGCGGAGCAACAAAGGGAGAACGCCTACAACCGCCAAGGATGGACTGCTCAAGGCGATTGGCGCACGGTGGAACACCAATTTTGGGAGCAACAAAGGCTAGAAGACGTGCATCGCCGTCAACAAATCGAAGAGCTTCAAAGGATGGCCGCCGAGGCTCGACAAGAATGCCAAACAATGAGAGGTGATATCGCCTATCTTATTGGCGCATTTGACGACCTCAATGCCCGTTTCCCCCCTCCTCCTCAAGATTGAAGAAGTCAAGCTCAATGACTATAAAGGAGCATTTGTATCATACTTTTGGATGTTTCAAGACAATTTCTTTTCTTGTTTTTGACAATTTTTGCTTTAAGTTAAGTGTTTTTGGTGTTAGTTCTGATTTTTGTGCGTTGAAATTTTTTCGCAGGTTCTGACCTCTCTGCGGCGACCGCCGCATGTGCTGCGGCGGTCCGCCACATACTCGCTGGAACATTCTGTTGTCGCGTGGCGACCGCCAGACAGTCTGCGGCGGGCCGCCCCCTGGGCGTATTTTTCCAGCATGATTTTTCCGAAGTTTCTCAACTTTCGCCCGGTCAAGCCTCAACGCGAGAATTTTCAAGGTACGCTTTTTTCAGTAGTTCACTCACGTCCCTACCAACTCTGCAAACTTATTTTACACTTTATTGTAGATAAGTTTGGGGGGATGAAGTAGTGGACCATGAGTTTAGTTTTTCCTTTTATTTTCAAAAAAACCCCGTAGGTGAATTTTGTGTTCTAAAAATGTTTTCTTGAATCCATGTCGTGAACTCAACATGAAGAACTTAGAAACACGCATGCTTAGGGACATACTTTAGATCGAGTTGCCGATGATATTACATTCCATCTAATGTTTAAGTGTGGCTTAACGTTTTGATTTGATGGTTCGGTAAAAAGGTGCATAATTAGTGAATTGCTTGTTCGCCTTGAATCATGCTTATACCTTGTGAGGATTTGAGCCAAAAATTTATTCTTGTGTGATTTATCTGCATGCATGTATATTTTTCTAGAACTTGCTCCTAGTCTTGCCTAAGTTTACATAGTGTTTAAGTCGATTTAGGAGGATGATTGGCCATCTTTTCTTAGCCTACTTTTATCTAAAAACCATGACCCTCTAAAAAATTTTATATTCAAAATTTTTCCCTTCGGAGCCAAGTTTGAGCCTTTAAGCCCTTTCTTTTGAAGCCAAAATTATGGGGACAAGTCCTTGGGTTAGTTAGTAATTACTATCTTATTTTGTAAAGGAATTGGAGAGATAAGGGGGAAATATAAAAGTAGTGTGCTTAATGTAAAGAAAGTAGAAGTTGTGAAGTTGAGAAAAATTCCAAGTATGTGCTTGATCTTAGAAAAGAAAAGAAATGATGTGTAAGAAAGAAAAAGAAAAAAAAAAGAAAAAGTGTGAAAGGTTGTGAAAAGAAGAAGAAAATCAAAGGATTGGAAATTGAGTTGAAGGAGAAAAATAAATGAAGTGTTAAAAGTGTCTTGGGTTTAGAAAAGTGGAGTTATCTTTACTCTACTTGGGATATTTTTATTTTTAGTCACTTTTTAGCCAAATATTCCTCACCTACCAAAGAGCCTACATTACAACCAAAGATAAAGACCTTTCGGACTTTTGAAGCTTAATCACATTTAGTAGAGGAGGGAGTAGACTTTGAGCAAGCCTATGGTAAATTTTGCATGATGCATGATTTGAGTGTTTATGTACACATTACCCTTATACACTTTGAGAGTGAGAGAACACTTCCCATCTTTGGAAGTTTGCCACATGTGAGGGCTTGAATTCAAGGTGTTCCACGAGTTAGTAATGAAAGTGCACTAATAAGTCATGCTTGATTTGATTGCGTTAATACATGTTTAAATTGTTCTTCCATCTTTTGAGGCAATTATAACGTCTAGTCCTTGTGCATTCCGTGCGTCTATTTGGCATCTTTATTGTTTTGTTTGAGGAAAAACAAAAATGTAAGTTTGGGGGAGTTGATACGCTCGGATTTTGCACTGTTTTAAGGCCATTATTTGGTCCGTTTTTGATGTCAAAGTCACTCTACACGTCCATTATTTGCATATATTGTCTATTTTGGTATTTTGACGTGTTTTGTGAAAAATGTGCATAATTGAGCCAAAAAAGGGAGCCAAAATGCCAAGTTTGGAAATCTGGAGTCATACGGCGACTGGCGACCGTCGCGGATGTGTGCGGCGACCGCCGGCGCCCGGTGGGCAGATCAACGCAGCGGTCCGCCTCGGAAAAATGTGCTTGGAAGAGAAGTCTCGTCCGGCGACCGCCGGAAGATGTGCGGCGGTCCGCCGCCGAGGGAACAGACTCTCTGGAATCCAACGCGGCGACCCGCCGGAGAAAGGCGGCGAATCCGAGAAGCCCTAGATTTGCGCCCAGATTTACCATATTTTGGAGATCTTTTCCTTCTACAACAAGGAATGGCTTTCCCCTATAAATAAGACCTCAAGCTTCATCAAAAAAAGGAGAGAACTTCTACTTGCAAAATACTTCATAGAGATCAAGACCTAGAGTACTTTATTGGTGCAAGGAGTTGGAGAAGGATTTCAAGAACATCAAGAACGACCAGGATTCAACCCACGGGTTTTATTTGCTTTAGTTTTATGTTCAAATTGTCTTCCCTTCAATCTATGTTTTTAGCTTATTCAATTATGTGTAACTAAACTCATAGGATTCTAGGGATGTGTTAGTAACGACTTTGGTTGTACAAATCCTTTTTCTATCTAATATCCGTTTTGTTTTTACTTTGTTTCTTCCCTAAGTAGTTTTGATGCTGCATGATTGAGTGACACAATCGTGTATGATTTAATATAACTTGCTTCATAACTGTGACAGAGTTCTAGCGAGTTAGATTCACTTAGTAGACACTACGGTTAGCTTCCCTTAAAACGACACTATTAATTGAGAGTGAGGACTTTTCAAGGGTCTTAGGAGCTTTTTGGAGTTACGTGTTAGGATTGACAACCCTAATCTTGTAATCAACATTTGTATCGCATGAGTATAAGCTAGGTGACTCGTCCTTTCAAAGTATAAACTGTGCTAGGGTATTGTAGTTGGAATTTTGTGTAACCATAACTGTGAACACACATCCCTGGGATTCCCTTATCTCTATCGTCTTTCTCTGTGTTTTATTCGCTTTTTAGTTGGTCTATGCTTTCTATTGTTTTTAGTTTTTCAAAAGTTTTCAAAACCCAATTGTTTTTCCAGATAGTATTTGAGTCTTAGTAGAGGATAAACACTTTGTGTTCGTCTTTCCCGTGTTCGATATCCGGTACTAAACTTTAGCTATACTATATATACTCTGTATACTTGCAGGTTATTTAGTGCTAATAAAAGTGCATCAGTCGACATTGGTTCTTCATCCAACATAAAAGCAATGTAGTCATGACCAGAAGGCTTTGCTGTTCTGACCCTACTACCACGTCTTAGTACTGTATCCTTTGGATCGGGCCTTTTTCGCTTGAGCGATTTTGGCTCTTCATCCATTGATTTAAAACTAGTGGTTTCATTCTCAATTCTCTTCTCAGAATTAGATACAATATTTTATTTTCTTTGCGAGGAAATATATTTTCAAGAAATATGTCATTCCTTGACTCGATTGTTGTTCCTATGGCCACAGTCGGTATTTCAGACTTGTAGACAACATATCGATATGCACCACTATTAAGTGCATACCCAATAAAGATGCAATCAACCATTTCAGGACTGATTGTAACTTCTTTCGGAGGAGGAACCATCACCTTAGCCAAATATCCCTCACACTTTGAGGTATTTGTATGATGACTTCCTTCCCTTCCATAACTCATAAGGAGTGACATCCTTATTTTTAGTGGAATTTTGTTTAGGATGTAGTTGGCTGTATAGCCAGTTTCCCCCACATGTTTTAGGGCATCCTAGAACTTATCAGCAACGCATTCATCATTTCTTTAAAAGTTCGATTTTTTCGCGTTTTGCAACACCATTAGATTGTGGTGAATATTGAGCAGTCGTTTGATTAATTATATCACTTTCGTTGCATAAAGAGGCTATGTATTCTCCTTCTCTAACACTTGGAATCATTTTGATTTTACATCTTGATTCTTGACTTCGTTCATTTTGAACGCTTCAATTGCTTCATCTTTACTTCTTAAAAGATAGCAATATCTTTTGCAATCATCTATAAACGTGATAAAGTACTTTTTATCACCTCTGGTCTGCAAAAACTTTAAATCACATACATTGGTGTGAATTAATTCAAGGGATTTCGTGTTCCGTTCAACAAAATGAAACGGTAAATTAGTCATTTTTGGCTCAAGAAAAATCTCACATTTGTTTGGGTATTGACTTCATTTATCTTTAGCAAATCCAAGTTTACTAACTATTTTATATCATTAGGACTCACGTGTCCTAATCTATAATGCCACAAATTTGAACACTCAGTCAAATAGGAGGAAGTAGTAACATTTTCATTACTAACCAATGGCTTTTCAACACTGCGAATAGCCGATACACTTAGTTTAAAAAGACCCTTGGTTACGTAATATTTCCCGATGGGTTTTCCAAACTTATACACAAAGAACTAATTAGACTCAAATACAAGTTTACTTATTTACAAGTACTAATCCAAAAACTAGTTTCTTGTGTATGTCCGGGACATGTAGCACTTCCTTCAAAGTAATTGTCACGTCGGATGTTATCTTGAGGACCACATCTCCAACGTCGACAACTTCCGACGAGGCTTTGTTCCCCATGTTGAGCTTCCTCCCCTCAACAGTCTTGTGAGTATAAAACTTACTTCCATCGGCACACACGTGGGCAGTGACGCTCCTGTCGATATACCAACCATCTTTGTTCTCGACATGGTTGACTTTCTCAGTTACCACGAAGGCTATGTTGCCTATGGCATGTTTGATAAAGTTGTCTCCACCAAGCTTTTTGGTTGATGGCTTCATCTTTGACTCATCTTTCTCTCGACATATGGACGTGTGCCAAATGTCTCCTGCATCTACCAGGAGACGGACGTGTGTAGAATATCTCCCGATATCTCCCATGGAATGGGCGGGTACCAAATGTCTCCCGACATTTCCCAAGACACAATGAGTGTCAAATGTCTCCCGACATTTTTCCAAGACACGAACGGGAGCCAAATGTCTCCTAATGAACGGGAGACCGACGTGTGCCAAATGTTTCCGGCTCATTTCCGTTTTCTTCGATGAATTTTGGGGCTAATTTTTCGATGAATTGATTCTTCTTCTCATTTTGAATTAGACATTTTTATATTGCTTTTAAGAATATGTCGTTTTGAATTAGACATGCTTCTTGATTTGCCTACATCAGTTTTCTTGGTGGTGATCAAGATAATTCAAAGAATTGGATATGTCGATTTACAAATTACGTATGCGACACTATGTCTAGTTAGTAGCTAAGAGGTTTGGAGTTTGATGATGCTTCTTGTTTCAGCGGGTACGAAAACTGTTGTGGATATAGAGGTGATAATGGACTCCTTTACAATGGACATACAAGTGGAGAGGTGTTCGGCCCGACTTTCACAACTAGTGACACTGTTGGTGCTGGCATCAATTACGGAACAAATCATTTCTTTTTCACGTAAGATTTTACGTTGGAAGTTTTCAATTCATGATTAAATAGATGTTTATTTTCTCCATTTGATTTGTTTTGCATTTTCTTGCCTTGTACCAAGCTTAATGGAGTCATGGTAGGCTTATTCAACAAGAATTTGAAGGGTCCACTATTCCATATTGTATCCGCCCATAGCCAATATGAGGAGTATGTACCATATTAAATTATTAGTTTGTATTCATTTTACTTGTTATTCAATGTGGTTTGTTTTGTTTTTCAGAGTTTATGTGAACTTTGGACAAAACAAATTTATCTTTGATCTTGAAGTAAGTTAGCTTTAACATAACATAGTAATATACCTACTATATATTTTCTTATTCATTCTGTTTCATTTTCTCTTGGTTTGTTCATCTTTCAAAGCAATCTGTTGCACATACCATGTCAAAAGACAAGGATAAGGAGACGAAGGTCGTCGAGGATCTCAATCCAAAGTTCAATATAGAATTCATGTGAGAGGAGATTGGTCGCATTGTGCGCGAGGAACTACAAAAGGCCAATAAAGAAACTCCAATTACTCGTGATGGAGCAGCCGGGTGTCCCGCATGGCGAGACCCGGTACGCGAGAAAAGAGACGGCGACAGAGACGGCCGAGAGGGTCGTGGAGTCAGCCGAGGGGGATGGCATATTCAGCAAGTTCAGAATTACGACGAGTTTTCCCAGCCTAGAGAAGGCTCGTTTCGGGTCCGTTGACCGTATCCTGGGCACGTGAATCTCATTCTGTAACGAGGCTCACATCAAGTGGCCTGATGTGAGCTCCGGTGGTCTTGGAGTTTCATGTTCCAAGATATGGTCTGTTGCTCGTTGGAAATTTGACTCGCCGAGGATGTTGGAACGCGACATGACTGTCAAATGTCCGAGGCGCCTATGCGGACTAAGTTCAGCAGCTTCTATACCTTCGAGAGCTGATCGTTCGAAGCGTTGGCGTGATGGAAGTTGGCAGGGAGTAACCATATGAGTCAAGCAATTCATCAAAAATTTGGCAGCTTCAATCATGAATTATGTATAATTCAATTTACAGACTTTGTGGTGGAATTGAGAGGTCGTAATTTGTGGACAATGGTGGAACGAATGACGCCACAATCGAATATGAACGCTTAGATTGATAAGTCGATAACTATTCGAAAATGAACACTTTGCTACAAGAATTCGAATAGGAAAAATCAAGAGATAAACTCCAGAAACTGAATTTTCAATACTCAAAATCAAATGTGTTCCATCACTTCAATGCAGCCTTATATAGTCGATAGAATAACTACAAAGGAGAAAATTTAGCTAATCATAATCTAAACCTATCTTTAATCACAAGAAACTAATATAATATTGCTAACCAAAAATAATATATTAACACAAATCTGAGTCCATCCCTTTTGCAACTGGCGGGGAATATACTCCTTCAATTCTTGTTCCAAAAATCTCAGTTAATCACACAACAAACGGGTTGCAAGCTTTCCTCATATTCACGTGTGTTACACATCCTATACAGGAGCCCTTGTACAACTTCTCGAAATAGCTGGGCTTGTCGACGTGTAATGGGCCCCTCGGCCATTTGGAGCTCACCCGACTCTAAAGTTGTATCTTCACCGCTTTGATTCACATCAACTAACGAAGATAGACATTGACATGCTGCACTATTCTGTTGCTTGAATAAGAATTGAAGACATTGGAATAACTTATGCGTAAATGGGTTCTTTCTCATAGAAGTACGCACCCACAAAGGAGTTCATCTGCATGCAATAATAAGTTGAAGCCTTGGGTATGAGGGGTAAGTTTAGACCTTTTAACAACTACAAAGGATATAATACTCCTTCAGCATATTATCCCATGATTCATCCGGTGCCACGACCGATTTCGTTGGGTGGTCCCAGTACGCACCTTAGATGCAGAGAACTGCTTAGAACATGTAGTACCGCTTTCGCAAAAGGTCTACCCGATCTTTAAGCTCAAGCTCAAAAAATATGACACTTGCTTTGTTCTTGATCCAATCCGCGGCCGCAAGTAGGAACCATGAAAGGAAGATGGTCTTCAACCAATGCGTCTCCTTGATAAGGCTCGTTTCATGGATTGGTTATTGGAGTGAATTTACGTGCTTATAGGAGAGATAATGCACAAATTTTGAGTTTAAGTGTGCAGGCTACTGCTAGGTCCAGTAGATCGTGTAGATTGACCGAGCAGACGCAGATTGAGCAGAAATGGAGTGAAAATGCTGAAAAGCCACCTAATTGACCAAGGGGAATTATCAGAAGGATCAGGTAGTGCAAGGAGTGGGACAGAGGAGAGAGAACTCGAAGACACCCTTATTTTAAGGGAACAAATGTCAAATGATGGAGGACATACCCTAGGGATTGTAGCCTCAAGCCTCACCATTTCAAAGAGTAGTTCTTAGAGAGAGTTCTTAGCTAAAATCCCACTTAACTCCAGTTTCCAGCTCTCTTCCTCCTAGTTCATAAGGGAGAGAACCTCAGTTCCGGCCGTTTCAATCGTGTCATCATAGTTCCACCGCTCTACGGAGCGAAGAATCAATCATTTACATTCTGTTTTGCATCTTTTTACTTCTGTTTTCGCAAGTATGTTAGTGCTTTGACATCTTAGCTTGAGAATCTCATTGTTATTTCGTTGTTGAAGTTGAATCTCGTTTTGAAAGTTGGATTTGATCTTATTTATGAAGTTATGAAGTTTTCTTTGATGTTTTTGTGGGATCTTGTCTTGTTGAGCTTTGTTTATGTTTTTGTTGGGTGCTTTTCGCAAATGATAGTTGTTTAGGACCTCTAGATGTAGTTTATGTTGAAGTTTTTGGTTGGATTTTGAGATGTTGAGTTCATTTACGTACATGTTGGATGCTTTTCGCAATTGGTAGTTGTAGGATGTTTAGATCTAGCTTGTTAACGTTTGATTTCGTTGATCCATGCTTGTTGATGTCTAATTTAAGTAGATCCATGTTAGATTAGTGTTTAATTTCGTAGATTTAGTTTGCACTGTTTTAAATCTGCATGATTATGGTCTATTTCCGTTCGTTGGTCGTTCTGGTTGGTCAGTTAGCTTAGATCCAGTCGTTCGTAGCTTAAATTCTCGTTTACATCTTGTTCGAAGCATGCTCTATTTTTCTATGTGTTGATTCATCATATTCTCTGTTTTTACTCTGTTTTTAGTTGATTACATGAAGAAGATGAAGTAGAGGTAGTTAGAAACTCAGATATGCAATTTACTTTTACTTTTGCTTTTGCTTTTCATAGCTTTTTCTGCCGACCCACCAGTTTAGGAAATATGGTCCCCACTCTCTTTTGCAAATTGTCTGCCTATTTTAAGAATGTTTTCGGCATGCTCTTTTAGTTGCAGGTGTTTTTAGTTGTTTTAGTTTAAATTTAAATGTTTGCTTTATGTTTAGTCGTTCATGCATGTTTATGTACAACACTGTCAAGTTGATCAGTTAGGTAGAGTACCTTGTTAGTCTTCCGAGTCCAGTAGATACTTAACCCACTTAGCTGCATGGCAATAGCCCAAACCTCCCAAAATATCTAGAACACATGTTTTTCGCCTCCATCCTTATGGGATTTTACCCTTACTTACCTATACTAATTAATAGTATTTGTGGGTTAAGGGTTTGAAAGTAGCCTCGTACGCGTCCGACGATACGCCAATAGGTCTAGCGAATCTGCCTGACCAGTTTGGTCCAGTCAGTCTACTTGATCAGTTTGCTATTTTACGTGTTTATCTTACAGCACGCGTAAAGAGCTAGTTGCACTCCTCCTTCGGCATGATGAGGCAGTTCAATAACCCACCGTCGCATGCCAGAGACCATTTGCCTTTATAGAAGAAATCTGACTGTGAAGGGATGACCATCTTTGTGTTTAGACTCCATGTTGGACTAGAACATATTTTAAGAAACCCAACATGCCGAACTATCCCCTGATGAGTTTTAGTCTAGGGTTCATTATCTATGTTAGCTCTGTACTCCAAGTTAAAGAGACATTGAAGTTAAGGCCATTACCGAATTAAGTTTCCTAGAAAAACTAAATACGGATTTAAAAGCACATAGACAAGAACCAAAACATGGACATCAATCAAAACACAATCATGGATTCATATTTACAAGCTTCCCTAACTAACTAGGAGTAATCCCTAAAATATAGCCACTCATAGTGGGCAACAATACAAGAAAACAAGTAAATGCTACCATATAGACAAGATTAGGGAAGAATTAGCCTCAAGCTTCTTCTTCTTCTTCTTCTTCTTCTTCTTCTTCTTCTTCTTCTTCTTCTTCCCAAAAATGGACTCCAAGCCTCTTTCTCTCTCTAAAAATTACCTGCAGTGCCAAAAGATCTATTGGAAGTCGTGCCCTAGCTATTGAAATAGTTAGGGCTGAAAAAACAGGCCCAATAACATTTGCCCGGTCAGGCGATCTGCGTAGTGCAAAACGCCCGGTCGGGCGTTTTGTCTGACTCTCGACACAGTCGCGCATTTAAACACATGCGATCAGATACAATCATATATCTACATCATCATTATTGATTAGTGAAGGACTAGTTTTTCATAGAGTAACCATCATATGATACAATCAGTAGCAAATATTGTGCGGCCAGATACAAATAGTTCGATTAAAAATAGTTTAATATGTCTTCCAAGTCACTTCTTTCCCAAGATGTAAGTCATTCATCTATTATTCCACGTGTTGAGTGCTAGACTATCTCTGAACCGAGTCCATTCGGAAGATGGCTTGACACAATCAACATACTCCCCACCAACGCTATCCTCCTCTATGTTGGTCGTGTTCATATTTGTGTCTAGTTCAGCTTCCACCGGATCCACCTCCATTTCACGTCGAATGAAATTATGGAGTAAGAAACATGTCATGATTAGACGGATTTGCATTTTTATAGGATAAAATGAAGCGCTCCTTAGAATCCCCCACCACATTTTTAAAACTCTAAAGGCACATTCGATCACATTACGAGCTTTGGTATGCCGCATGTTGAATATTTCCTTCG
This sequence comes from Salvia hispanica, assembly GCF_023119035.1. NCBI lineage: Eukaryota > Viridiplantae > Streptophyta > Magnoliopsida > Lamiales > Lamiaceae > Salvia > Salvia hispanica. Next base: position 12,440,722 of record NC_062968.1, read on the forward strand.
GGTTTTGGGGAGTCTCAGTGTCGGGACCCCACTCTTTGAGATGATAGCGCACTCCCTTAAATGGCGTGAGGAACCCATTGCAATTTGCATAAGCATTATCTTAAAGGTAATAACAACCTATAAACCATAAGATGGAAAGTGGTTTAAGTTACAAATATGAAGAGATAAACTAAATATATGAAAAATGGTTGAAATATAAATGCTACCTTGAGGTACTTTGATCCAACCGACATGTGAAACTGCGTCTCGGAGTACGTGGGAGTCTCTTGCAGAGCCTTCCCAACCAGGGAGCAAGTGCACGAGCTGCATCTGAAGGTCACACACAACAAGAACATTAGTTGCTATATGGCCTTTCCTCGTTCTATAACGTGGTTTGTCATCGTTGCGGATTAAGACATTATATGGGTGTCGTCTAGCGCACCGAGACAGCGCTGAGTTCAACAAATCAAACAATTTATACATGTGCATTTGGAAAGCAAAAATCATATAACCAAACTGGATATTACATCAAAATAGGCACTTGTATTTGTAATACCTTAAACCATTTCCAGCGGTGATCGGTGCAATCATCCGGAACAGGTACCGGCTTGGAAAGGAGAAGAGGATACACGCAAAAGTACAGCAGCAAGTACTTTGTTCACATAATACGATACAGTTCCACCCAAACGCCAAAAATTAGTCCCAACAACTTGATTCTTTGTATGGTGTGCCAATACAGACACAAATATAGTCGTATGCTCCTCGACACCGATGCACTTTCCTACTATCAGCCCAACCTTCTCAAAAAGTAAACGACACAATCTACCAAACGTGTTATGATCCATGCGCTGATTGGATACACAGGCAGAATTTGTCAAGTGCAATAGCCGGTCTAAGTACTTCAACTGGACTAGGATTTTTGCCCGCACGCTGTGCCGCCGACCTTGCTCAACAATCTGGCACCTCTGACGTCTAGATCGGGCACTGATGTAACGATGTAATAGTGTTGTGGTTTCTATACGATAGAGGAGCATAATGTCCTCGAGCAACAAGCATAGTCGCGTATATTTTGTAGACAAATGACTCATCGACGGATTTGGCTATTGGTTCTAATCTATATAACAAGTTAAGAGCAAAATGTATGTATGTCAACGCATTAACATAATACAATGGCACCCAAAATAAAGATAATCGGGATTCATGGAAGAATCGACATACACATTCTGAAATTTTACATATACTAGTATTAACACCTGTGTATAGCACAGGACATAAGAATTTCAAATAATGAATACAATATATAATAAATTTATAGAAAATATAAATTCAAATCAATATGAAGATTTAAAAGAATTTATCTTGTTTAACTCTAAATGAAGAATTTACTACTTCATAATGAATGGAATATCAATATAATTTTTATTTATAATCTAAGTGAAATAAAAATAATAAAAATTAATAACAAAAAAAAGATGTGTAATAGTTTAACTATATTAAAAAAGTATGACTTAATTAGAATAAGATATACAAATATTATTTCTATGTAACAGTATTACTATTACTATTACTAATATGTCAAAGTTGACTTTTATGTTTTCATTTTCTATTATTTTCTTAATATTCTCAATCCTTAACGTCTAAAATTTTAGAAAAACTGATATGAATATTATTCAATGATTTTTCCTTTTTCAAAACATATATTAATTACGCAACACTAAATAATTGTTCATTTTTATTCAGAAAATAAAAACAGTTATCATGTTTTCTTATAGAAAATATTCAAACCAAAGGAAAAATATTTATACAGGGAATAAAATGATAAAACAAAACAATTTTGTCATGATAAAAGAAAACTCTAAACTCTAAACTATTATTATCTTTTATTTTTAAAAAAGAAATTTTTTTATCACGAAGCTAATGAATTCAGAATTTTATAAAATTTCTTACAAAAGAAAAATTTATAATTTTTTCAATAATTAGTTACTAAATAAAATTAATATTACATCCCCAGGGCCTGAATTAGGTTTTACAAAATGGGCTTGACCCAATTCTTTAAAAAAGTACAAATGCAAAATCCGCCTCCCTCTCCTCCCGTCTTCTCCTTCACGCCGCCGCCGCCATCCCTGCCCGGCCTACACCACCTCGTCGCTGCCGTGTAGGATAGCTGCGAGGCTGCACTGCTCGTCTGCCTCCCTCTCTCCTATCTTCTTTTTATGCCCAGCACTGTCCTCTCTCACGTCCACCTCCCTCGCTCTTCTCTCTTCACGCCCGTCGTCACCCTCCTGCAAAGCTGCATCGCCGCCTCCTACTCCTCATCTCCGGCATCTCTCTCGCCGTCTCACCCAGCGCACCATTGTCCTGTCCCGGCTGTGCCGTACAGCCGCGATTCTCTCTTTCTCCTTCTCACCTTTCTCTCTCATTATCACACCACAGCCGCTGCCGCCGCCCGCCGCCGCTCCGGCGATGCTTGGGGGTCTTCCTCGATGCACACTTTCTCCTTCCTCTTTCTTCTTCTCCCCCTTATCTTTTCATTTTGCAGATTCAATGTTAGGAGTAGTTTATAATTGTTCTAAATATTGATTGGGAAGCTATCATTTGATTGAACCAATTTTCTATCCAATAGTTGTCATTTCTCAAAATGACTAAAAGGGTAAACAAAATAGCTTCATATTTTCCCTCCAAAAAGGATAAAATTGTCTTTTCACCAAACTGTCACTTTAGATTAGTAAGATGTGGCAAAAAGAAGATAATAACCGAGCAAATAGAGTACTATAGTTGTTGGTATACAACTCATGAAATGTATAAAAACCTCCGTACCTAGGGTTACAGGGAATGAGATGCACGATGACGATGTTGAGCCCTACAGTTTGTACCTTTTTCGATTCTTGTTCCTGAGCTATGTCCCAAAAAAAACACAAAATATGTGGTTGGTGTTCAACTCAATTCGAGCAAATTATCCGGGTGCATAGTGTCAAAGGAATAGCTAGAACCAACTCAAATTCAATTCAGTCCATTACAATGGGCTTACTTACGCAAATCTTAGTTGGAGAACACTCGCCGACCGCACCTCCGGTATACCCGTGGTGATGGGGGTAAGTAAAATGACGACAACGAAAATTTCAGTAGACTCGGGAAATTAGACCTGGGCCTCGCGGATGAATTGATGGTCTAAATCAAGGAACAAATCTAGGGTTTGGTAGACATTTTTTTTATCGGAGAAAATGAGGATAGCCCTCTCCATTTTGGGGGTGATTCAAAAATCACAGGGGAAAAATGGTAATCTTCACTTCATTTTATGGATCCGAAATTCAAGGCAGGAAATGAAAAGTACCTCATGCAACCGCTTTGAATTAGGCGTATTTCACACTCAAACAGTGTGGGCCCATATTTATCCTCGGGCTTTACTGAGTTAAATGTTGTAACTTAAATTACACCCATATCTACTCATATCATGTAACTTGAATTGATATGGGCATAATTCAAGTTACAACATTTAACTCAGTCAAACCCATATTTATCATCGGGTGTTAAGAACACAACAGAATTGAAGAGAAAACAAATGTAGAATTTCTTTTATTCAATCGGCAGTGCCGCCCAAGCCCCCAGGCTTTTCCTTTCATACAATCAGTTATCCCCTTCAATAATTATCTCCTAAACTATTAATAGGGAAATAGTACTAATAATAATAACTGACCTCCCCCCCAACAGGCGCATCATAACCGCCCTTTATTCTATTTACAAGATACACACTTCTATTTACAAGATACACACTATTTACAATATTTACACTAATTACACAGCCCACGAATGTAGACTCAATCCCGATCCTCACGCTTCTTCCTCCTTTGATACACGATCAAGGGCTTTCCCTGGTTGTCACCCTTTCGCTTCATATCAATTCCATCCCCCTTAGAATCGACCTTGTCCTCAAGGTCAAAATCTGGAAATTGCCCCATAAAATGTTGCAAGTCGATCCAAGTAGCACCATCTTCACCCTCGCCTTTCCATTTCACCAATAGTTCCTCAACTTCACGTTCCCCCATTGGAATCACCCGCAATGCCAAGATTTGTTCTGGCTCGAGCATTGGCAAGACCGGCAATTCTATAGATTCAGGAAATTCAGTTGTAACTTCATGATTCCCCACCACCTTCTTTAGTTGAGAGATATGAAACACCGGATGTACATTGCTGCCTTCCGGAAGATGCAGCTTGTATGCTCTTTTCCCCACCCGAGCAAGAACTTCGAAAGGCCCATAAAACTTAGCCGACAGCTTATGATCCTTACCATCCCGCAACGAGGCGCGCCGAAACGGTCGAACCTTCAGAAACACCTTATCACCAACCATAAACTCTACGTCTCGACGGTGCTTGTTGGCCTGAATGCTCATCTCCTGCTGCGCCTGCATTAGATTTCCCCGAAGCCGTTGCAAAACTTCATCTCGGCTGGCCAAGGTTTCGACCACTGCCGGTATATTACACTCCCCGGGCAGAAAACGGCGAAGAGTTGGAGCCGGGCGACCGTATACCACCTCGAAGGGAGTCATTCGCGCCGCGGTTTGATATGAAGTATTGTACCAGAATTCTGCCCATGCCAACCATCTCACCCATTGCTTGGGCTGCTCGCTAGTGAAACAACGGAGGTACGTCTCCAACACCCGATTCGTCACCTCCATTTGACCATCCGTTTCAGGATGGTAGGCTGTGGAGAACTTGAGGCGAGTACCGGACTGCTCGAATAATTCTCTCCAAAAAGCACTTACGAACATGGAATCACGATCGCTAACAATGGAGTTGGGAATTCCATGCAAGCGGACCACTTCTTTCATGAAGATTTCCGCCACCGAGCGAGCAGTGATCGGAGGCTTTAATGGTAAGAAATGAGCATACTTAGATAGCCTATCAACCACCACCAATATCACAGAAAATCCCTTCGACTTAGGCAAGCATGTGATGAAATCCATAGAAATATCTTCCCAAACTTGTTGCGGAATAGGCAACGGCTGTAGTAGCCCGGCCGGCGACATTGCCTCGTATTTCATCTTTTGACAAATCAAACATTTAGCAACATATTCTTTAACAGTACGGAACATACCTTTCCAATAAACGTTGGCTGCGATCCGTCGATATGTTCGCAATACCCCTGCGTGTCCCCCAGACGGGGTATCATGGAACTCATGAAGAAGTTCGGGAATCCATCGCGATGCTACCGGTAGCGTGATGCGATCGTGAAAGAATAATTTCGTTCCCACAAGCCGAAAACACGGCCTACTGTCCGGCTGCCGCTGAATTGATTCGATGATGGCTTTGAGATACTTGTCACTCTGTTGCTCGCTCTCGATCCCCTCGAAGCCCAGCCACTCCGCCTTACTTAACACTGACAACTCGGCATCACCGTCCCGTCGTGAGAGAGCGTCTGCCGCAGCATTAGAAATTCCGGTTTTATACTCAATATCAAAGTCATATCCCATCAACTTAGCAATCCAAACTTGCTGCGCGGGAGTAACAATCTTTTGATATAGTAAATGCTTCAAGCTCCGGTGATCGGTTCGCACCACAAACTTCCTTCCCAGCAGATAAGGTCGCCAATGTTGAACGGCTAAAGCGAGGCCCATCATTTCCCGTTCATACGCTGATTTTGTCAAGGTACGATCAACCAAAGATTTGCTGAAATAGGCAATCGGCCGACGCTCCTGCATTAGTACTGCCCCTATGCCCGTTCCGGAAGCATCGCATTCGATAACAAAGGGTCGATCAAATTGGGGCAATGCCAGCACCGGCGCCTCCGTAAGAGCCCTCTTCAAGTGACAGAAGGCCTCTTCCACTTTAGCAGTCCACTCAAAGCCTTTGGGAGCGTCTTTCTTTAATAACATCGTTAATGGCCTCGCAATCAAGCCATACTCCCGGACAAAACGGCGGTAGTACCCAGTCAAACCCAAGAATCCACGTACCTCGCGTATATTCGAAGGTCTCGGCCACTCTAGCACAGCCTTAATTTTATCCGGATCCATTGCTACTCCATCCTTCGAAATTATGTGACCCAAGTATTCAACTTGCCGGCAACCAAATGTACACTTCTTGTGATTTGCCAAAAACTGATTTTCTTGTAAAATCCGAAGCACTGTTTCCAAATGCACTCGATGCTGCTCCCACGAACGGCTGTAGACGAGTATGTCGTCGAAGAATACTAACACAAACTTCCGCAAATAGGGCCTGAACATGTCATTCATAGTGGATTGGAAAGTCGCCGGTGCATTCGTGAGGCCGAAAGGCATGACCAAGAATTCATAGTGACCACTGTGAGTTCGGAATGCAGTTTTGGGTACGTCCGCGGCTGCCACTCGGATTTGGTGATATCCGGATCGAAGATCAATTTTGGAGAAAACGACCGCCCCAGCCAGCTCGTCGAGCATCTCTTGAATCACCGGAATGGGGTATTTATCCGGTACCGTCACCTTATTTAATTCTCGATAATCGACACAAAATCGCCAACTCCCGTCTTTCTTTTTAACCAACAATACTGGGCATGAGAAGGCGCTAGAACTCGGTCTTATAATCCCTGCCAATAACATGTCCTTCACCAATCGTTCAATCTCGTCCTTCTGGTGATGCCCATAACGATATGGTCGCACAGAAACTGGTCGAGTACCATCTTCCAAGGTAATGCGATGGTCTGTCACTCGCTCAGGTGGTAAGGATTTCGGGTCCCCAAATACTTCGTGAAATTGTTGCAGCACTTCTTGTACCCCTTCTTGCTCGTGTATCTCAGCGTCGCCCTTTTCTTCTAGTACTATCGCCCACACTTGTGCATCGCGAGAGTTTATTAATGATTTCAACACGATAGGTCCCCGGCACAATTGAGGATCGCCCCGCAGCTCGACGCAACGACCGCCCTTTTCGAACTTCATTAACATTTTGTCGTAATAGTGCTTCACTTCTCCCAAGGTCGAAAGCCATGTCATACCCAAGATCATATCTACACCACCCAGCGGAAACACAAAAAAATCCAATAGGAACTGACATCCTGCCAATGTTATCTCAATTTTCCGGCATGCACCCTCCACTTCTTGGCGTAAACCGTTTCCCAAGAGAACGCTGAATCGCTCCTCTCGATCGGGTTGTAGTTGCAGCCGGTCCACGAGCACCCTCGATATAAAATTGTGGCTTGCTCCACTATCTATAAGAACTATGATAGTGTGTTCTCCCAACCTTGCGTGCAGGCGCATAGTCCGAGCGGTATCAATGCCCGCCATTGAATATAATGGCAATTCAACGTCTCCTTCGCCAGACTCTTCATGCTCCTCGTTCACCTCCTCGAGTCCCGTTGGCTGATAAAATTCATACTGCTGCAGGTCCACCTTCTCTCCTTCTTCGGCGATCATCACTCGCAACTGTTTGAGGCGACACTCATGCCCCGGAGAATAAGGCTTTCGACACCGGAAGCACAGCCCTTTAGCCTTTAATTCCGCCAATTCTTGCGAAGAGATCCTCGTAAAACGAGGCCGTTGTGGAGGCTGCATCGCTTCGCTGGCCCTTGACATAAAAGATTTCTCACCCGGACGTGAGTTACTACTAGTGAAATTCTGACTTGGCGTTGAATTATTCCAATTCAAATTTGTACGTCCTCCTCCCTGGATAGCCAAATTATCTTCTACATCACGTGCTAATTCCATCGCCGATTCCAGTTCAGTCGGCCTGAATAGGCGTAGAAATCCTCGTATTGGGTCCTTAAGACCCTTCATGAAGTAGCCAAGATAATGAGCGTCGGTTAAGCCCGGTACTTGACTTGAGAGTTGAACAAACAAATTGACGTAATCCTCGACTCCCTTAGTTTGTTTAATATCAGCCAATCTCTCAAATGCGTCCCCTTGGAAACGAGTATCGAACCGAGATACCAATGCTTCCGAAAATTCCTTCCATGTGAGGGAGGGCTTACGAGAACGCAGCCAAGTCATCCAATACAAAGCCGGTCCCTCCATTGCCACCACCGCCGCTACCACTCGGGATTCCGTCGCAGTTCCGGCTATCTCGAACTGTTGGTTGGCACGGGCTAGCCAACCGATGGGGTCCGTTCCGTCGAACGACGGCAGCTGCAGAGCCCCTTTGTTCTTTCCCTGGTCGGGGTTCTCGCCCGTGTCGCTACCTTCCTCTGATTTATTACCTTCGTCGTTGTTGGACCCTCCTCCGCCGGAGTGAGATTCCGACTTAGTTTTGATGGCGACCGATAATTCGGTGAGGGTAGCAGTAATTGTCTCCAAACTTTCTTTCATCGCTCTCTGATCCTCTCGAATCTCTTGCTGCTCTTTTTCCAGCGCTTCCATCCTTTCCGTTTGCGATCTCGTCATCTTCACGTGAGGACGGGATCCGGCAGGTAACACAACAGAATTGAAGAGAAAACAAATGTAGAATTTCTTTTATTCAATCGGCAGTGCCGCCCAAGCCCCCAGGCTTTTCCTTTCATACAATCAGTTATCCCCTTCAATAATTATCTCCTAAACTATTAATAGGGAAATAGTACTAATAATAATAACTGACCTCCCCCCCAACAGGCGCATCATAACCGCCCTTTATTCTATTTACAAGATACACACTTCTATTTACAAGATACACACTATTTACAATATTTACACTAATTACACAGCCCACGAATGTAGACTCAATCCCGATCCTCACGCTTCTTCCTCCTTTGATACACGATCAAGGGCTTTCCCTGGTTGTCACCCTTTCGCTTCATATCATCGGGCTTGACTAACTTAATTGGCATGAATTAGAACTCATTTTAATACATTTTTTAGATAAACAATGGACTCATTTTGATATATTGTATGACAAAACACCGAACAGAAAGAGCGGATAAAGGAAAAAATATCTAAACCCTAAATTTGAACAGCAATCAACCCTCTAAGATTAATTCAAATGCTTACTATGCGTCTTGTAGGGGTGATAGGTTAGTGAGTATAGCCTAGGAGACGTGATCAGCCTATCCTAGGTGTACAATTCCTTGATCAGTGATCGGCTGCAAGCAAGTGTAAATCAACACGATTCCTAAAAGCATTGGAAAAATAATTAAGAAATACAAGTTATCTGAAAAAGCAACCCGAACCAAAGTAGTGTTTTTAAGAAGGGAAAAACTATGTGGCCACATTATGGCCAGCCATAAACTGGTTTACTAGAAAAAAAAAACCGGCTAGTATATAAGTTTTGGTTCAACCCAAATTATTCTTACTTTGATGCCCTTATAATATTTGGCTGGATAAAATGCACTCTCAATTTATAAGTTCTGGTTCAACTCAAAGTATTACTACGTACTACTATAATACGCCTTCTTAAAAGACTGTCCAGTACTTGTATAATCATACTAGTGAATTGGGCATTTAATATAAAACTCATTAATTGTGGTCTGCTTTGATTCAAATTCCAACTTGAGACTACTAAATACGTGCATCTTTAATTCAAAATTTGAAACATATCAATTCTCTCCTTCACCGGCGAAACAAGATAAAGGGAATTAGAAAAACAAAATATAATCAAGGATGTATTTGTAATTTTCATATATCCACTAACTCTAACTAATTTTTTATTTGATAACTAACATTTAAATTTACTAATTTAGCCTTATATTATGTGGCAGACATATTGGCCATTTAGAATCACTCTTTAGGAAATTAAAACTTATTTTGTGATCTTTAATCAATTATTTATGAATTTAGTACTCCCTCCGCCCACTGAAGATGAATCACTTTCCTTTTTGATTTGTCCCAACCAAGATGACTCATTACTAAAAATTGAAACACATTTCTCTATAATTTATTCCATCTCTCTTACTTTACTTTCTCCACTTCACACACAAAATAAAGTTGCATAAATTCTCATGTCGTTCAAGGAAGGGGTCATCTTCCTTGGGACGGAGGGTGTACGCTTGTAACCTTACCTAATCATATATTCTTTGTCACATCCTTGGTTTGACTTACAAGATTGTTGGATATTTTTTAATAGTCGCTTCGCACATTTTTTTTTCGCCTTGAGGAGACACAGGCCTTTGACATGATAGAGTCCAACAATCACAATTTGCAATCATATCCGTTCACACACCGGACTACGACGACAATTTAGAGGAAAAAGATGTATTAAGCCTTCTACAAATAAACCAGATGCACATGCACTTGTTAAGTAGTCAATCCGTCCAAGACATTTTTCTTTTTGAGTGTCCAGGCATAATAAAATCAAGTGCCAAGCATTTGCACGGATTATCAAGGAAACTCGTTTTTTAATTGACATAGAAAAATTAGAAGAGAATTTGAGATGGATTTAAAGCATCCACTATAGGAGGGCCGCGGCCCCCTATATGGAATTCCGGCCGGGGGGGGGGAGAGGGTGCCCAGGAGGGAGCTACACCGGCGGGCTCGGTCGCGGCGCTTGGGCAAGGGCCGCAGCGCCTGCCTGGTTGGATTTTTTTTTTTTCAATTTTGTGCCGGCCCCTGCCTGGTTGGAATTTATTTTTTTTTCCAATGGGTGGAGAGAGAGAGAGAGAGAGAGGGTTTTCAAAAAATAATTAATTTGACATTAATTTAGGAACTAAATTATCTCTAAATCTCAAATAAAATTGGTCAACTTTTTAATTAAGGATGGTGATTTCAATTCACACCCTAATTACGAAAATAATTAAAATTCAAATTTTCAATAAATATATTTACTTGTAATTGTCAATTTTTTTTAATTAATTCATATTTTTGTTTATAATTATTATAGTCCGATAATTTTCATTCTTGTTAAATTAAAATATAAAAAAATGAAAAAAATAATTAATTTGGTGACTTAGCCTGTCCACTATAGTGTGAACAAGTTTTTTGGTAGCCCGGCCAAGTTTTGTGGCATAGGCCAAGTTTTGTGGTTTGGCTCAGGGCCACGGGCTTAATTATTGTGGATGCTCTTAGTAGACAAGCGCGGTGGACACGGCGGCACTCATCTGTTGATCCATCTCAACGGTCGTCTGGCCGCCGCCGAGCTCGATTTAACATTTCATTTTTGCACACTTGCTCCAAGACTGCACCATTTGTCATTCTTTTGGAAGCCTTTCAAGCGGAGTGCAATTCCTAATTAAAATACAAAATTCCATAAAAGAAAGTTAATACGGCGCTATGTTGGTGGAAAATGAATATGAAGAGTTGAAAGGTATGGTTGGGTTTAAATTAATACGGCACATTTCATTAGAGCTAGATTTTCTTATTTTATTTTAATGCTATAATCAAATCACTTTAATTGCTCATCATTTTAAACTATAGTAAAAAATATTACTACTCCTTTCCTATAGACCTGGTGGCCAAAAATTTGGCGTTGGAGATTGTTAAAAATTAAATATAAACAATATCATATAAACTAAAACAAAATATGGAGTACTACTGTAAAAGATAAAAGGTTAAATAAAATTACATCATAATATTCTCCTTCTACTTTCATTTTTTTAAATCATTGGATAAAAATTTCATTAATAACATTCCCAAACACATCCATTTTTAAAATAAGGACTTGCAATTATTTAATCATTGATCTCCCGTCCTTTTGCTTAGAGCACTTTTTTATTGCTGAAAAATTTTCTATAGGCAGTGACAACCGATAATATCGTTGATACAATTTAACCAATAAAACACCAATGGAAAAACTTCATGTTTTCTTGTAAAAACTATATTTTATAAGCAATTCCTCCAATCCCTAATATTTGAGATAAATATTTCATCTATGTGAACATTGAAAATAAAGGTCTTAAATTGACTTTCAAGTACCAAACAACTTAAAATTCTGATTGATAATACCTTGAAACGTAAATCAGCTTTTTCAGTTCAAATGCTAAAAACAAATTCTGGTATCGAGACATGCCATGAATGGAAGTAAACCTATATTGACTTCATAATAACATTGATTCAACTCTTGATCTTCGATGTAAATCACATAACCAAAAATTGAATTCGATAATGGTGGTTATTCTTCATTTTCTCAGTTCTACATTTTCTTCTTCCTCGAGCTACAAACTCATATTTCATGTCAAATAAAATTATTCCAGATTCTGCAAATGTATGTATGTCAACTTAACAATGACTAGATCGTATTTTTAGCATTTGAAAAAGTTCGTAATATTTGCTTCCACAAAATATAAACTCAAAATAATTATAATTTCTTTTGTCAAAAACCAATACGACTTTATCTTTGTAATCTTGAATCGGTCTAATATGCTTGATGAAATGTGATAATGAAATGAATTATGAAATGAGAATGTTCCAACGTGTATTGATATAATAAAATTTGAGAAAAGAATGATCCATTGACTGGAGATCCGAGTCGCTCTTCTTGCATCCCGGCTACCTTTTCGAAAGAGAAAGGGAATCATGTTTGTCATAAAAAATATTTTAGTTTGCTAATTTGACTGTCAATATAAATATGCATATTGTACCTATTTTTAAGATGTTTAGGTGTGGATGTGGTCAAAGAAAGCCAACTAGAAAGAACACCATGTTTGACGTTGATTTCTGTTACTCATTTTCAATAATCGGTATGCAATCATAGATGCGGAGTACTCCCTCCGTCCAATTAAAGATGATTCATTTTTCTTTTTAGCTTCTCTCAACTAAGATGATTCATTATTTAAAATGGAAACACCTTTATCTCGACTTTATTTTCTCTCTCTTACTTTACTCTCTCCTCTCAACACACAAAATAAATTTGCATAAAATCTCGTGCCGCCCAAGAAAGGAGTCATCTTCCTTAAGACGACGGAGGAAGTACTAAATAGAGAAACTAAATTACTTTTATATATTTATCTATGTTGTTTGTCTCCACTTTAGCATTTGTGTGATGATACTATGATAGTATGAGTCCGATAGAATGGAAATATAGAAAAAAATCCGACTTAATAAATAAATAAATCTCTTGCCAAACTTGCAAACTAAATCAATACTGGAGTACTTTTTTTTGTAGCATATGATATGACCACTATTATGGATTCCAAATGCTCCCCGTATAAGGATTTTTAACATGACATGAGTTTCAGTGTTAAAATATAAGAGAAATAGAAAAATAATTGAAATAGTATTAATAAATAATGAAATTTACTTTATTAATAATGTACAGTAAAAATATTTTAAAATATAAAATACACTAATTTTATAGATCGAACTAAAATAATAAAACAGCTAAATTTATTTTCAAACTATGATTCTTTAATCCATTGAAATGACAAAATGACATTTTAGAATTCAAATAGAGAGTATTTTATTGAAATGCGAGGCGTTTGGATTTGGATGAAACAAAGCATTTTTTGCGCTCTCAAAATAAATAACGGAGCACAACTACCTTCTACTGAAACTCCGATCACCGGATGAATTCCCGGTGACCGGAAATCCGCCTTAGCGACAAACGCGAAACTTATTTGGACATATTCGAACCCCCATGGGTTCTCCGGAGAATAGCGAGGAAGAGCTGAGGGATTGCGACGACGACGACGACGGCGGCACCACTCTCCGTCGCTCGTTTCTCCGTTCCTGCTTCGCCGTCGCTTTCGCTTTCCTAATCATTCTTCTGCTTTCATTTTCGGTTCTGTACTTTGCTGTTTTGATCGCGAATTTATCAATTTGGAGCCCGATTTCGGTTCAGTCTCGCTGCAGAATAGTTTCCAGCAGTAAGCGCTAAGTGATCCGTTTTTGAATGGATGGATTGTAGTATGTTTTTTTTTATCATGCGCTGCTGCTATTTCTGTGTGGAATGAATTTGAGCGTATGCAGCTCCGGCTTAGTTAATGATGATTTACCGTCTTACCGAGAAGTTAGGGGAATCAGAATAGTTTCTTTTTTTCAGAGTGTTGAATGCTTTCACGGCTTCGTTTTCTCGCGTGTGGTTGTTGGACATTTTTGTCAGGAATCTATTTAGCTTTTTTGCTAATTTGCATCGTAGTCAATGGCCTGCTTTCCAAATTGTTATGATTATTAAGATTTGGAGGCAGATCATGATGTTATCGAGTTCATAAAATTAGATAACTGCAAAATACGTGTGTGTGATGTAGTGGGTTAATTTGAGGAATTTGACATTTTGTAAGTTCATTGTATAATAATTCTGTTTACATTCATTATTAAGTTACCTGGAATGTTTATATCGTTTCTGATGTTAATGTGAATCGTAAGTCTTATTTCGGTAGTAAATTTTGTTTCTGAGTTCGATGTGCAACGCTGGGTTTTTGTTGTTTGTGCACGGTCGTATCTATCTTTTATCTATCTCAAATCAGTAGTGTTGATATCTATGCAGGTGTGGATCTGAGGTCATCAAAGGTCTGTGAATTAGGTCTTTTTAACTATAAAGCTAAACATGTTTTTTACCCTTTTGAACGGAAAAAGTACCGGTGCCATTATGACTACTACTGGGCTTCTGTTTTTGAGGTAATTGTTTCTTGAATGTTGAAACAATTTCTCTTGCTATTTTTGAAAAATACTTCCTGTTAGATTGCTCATATCTGTGTTATTTATGTATATAATGTTTACAGCATAAGGCTACTCTCAAGAACATCTATAATGCTCTAGGATGTAACCTTTTTAGGTCATTGTGGCTTGCTTACTTGCAAAAACTTGGTCCTAGTGAAATATGAAAGATATTTGAGGATATAAAGCTACTTAATATTTGAAGTTCGAGAACTCCTACCACTTAACATCATATATAACTAGTTCTGCTGGACACTGTATATTCTTACATGGAATACTTTTTCTGGTCCTTGATAGCTCAAATAGCCAATCCAGCAGTTTTAATGCTGCGAGCTTCTGAGACCACCTTTTCATGCTGATAAAGTTCAGTATCAGCTAGTATAACTTTAACGGTGGTGATATGCCTATGCATGTCACCACTAACAGTGTCCCATTACCTGGATAGCTATTACAAAATTACAGAAAAATAGGGAGCCACTGACGTTGTTTCTATTTGATACCAAGATGTATCTTACATACCCACTTGATAGTATTTGCATGGAAACAAGTATCTAGTTCTGATCTCTGCCACATAAGAAGATCAATAAATACTTTCTGGTACTTGTTTTAGCATGTTTGATAATACTAATATGAGGTAACATAAACACTTGGGCCCGGTTTCCATATCAGTGACATGGGTAAGCTTCCTAATAATTTCTCTGTAGTGTTTTTGTATAAATGATCCCTTATACAAGTATGCATTCCATTTATTGAATATCCCAGCATGCGAGTATGCTTTATGGAGAAATTCAATTGATTTAAAAGAGTACAATTTCTGGTGTGCCTCTTTTGTCATTTGTTTCCTAATGCATCTCTCTAGTTCTTTAATTTTCAATACATTCTGTTATGTATCACAGGTTGAATACATAGATCATTCAGGACAAGCAAGGTTTGCCTCTGCAGAAGCCCCAAAAGAAGCTCTTCCATACAAGTGTAGACCCAATTTTGGTGCTGCCTGGTTGACCAAGGATAAATTTAAGGTGAACATTTGAGACCCAGCCTTTGGAATGATGTTCTAAATTTGAAGGATCTCTAGCTTTTGAGAGTTTGATCCCTTCATCTCCTGGATTCCAAGAGGCATGTAGTTACCTCATTATAAATTAAAATTTCATTGGTATGTGATTACATACTGTCACATTGATTTTTCAGGTAAATGAAACATATGAGTGCTGGTATACTCTGGGTGTTTCTAAGGTTAATATAAATAATGAAGGTTTATTCAATTGCCAAGCTGAGGATCTTTCTACTGTCGAGATGCTTAAACGATATTCTATACTGTAAGTAAATATTATGCCCATGAATAGTTTTGGAGTTGTAGGTTTCTCATCTAGATCTTTTACATTTACATGATACTCATATTTTCACTTGAAGATTCTGTATATCATAGATAACTTAAAACATCATAAGGAAATTCTCTATTTGTCATTAGGGGTGGCAAATCGTGCGTGTTGTGTCGTTATCGTGTCGACACGATAACGACACGACACGATAACAACAAACACGAACACGACCTGTTAAGAAAACTCCAAACATGAACACGAACACGACCCGCTATCCTTAGACACGAACACGACACGAACCACTTCGGGTCAACACGACACGATAACAACACATATATGACACGACACAATAACGACACTATAATAATGATATTATAATATATAAATATTATTTCTAATATTAAATATTAAATTTTAATTTTAAAATTTTAAAATTTTAAAATAAATAAATTAATAATATTATTATAATATTAATATTATTTCTTAACGTGTAACACGAACACGACACGAAGTTTTCGTGTCCTTATCGTGTCGACACGATAAGGACATGAACCCAATAAGCTTTGACGCATGCCCATTAATTTCGTGCGGGTTCGTGTCGTGTTATCGTGTCGTGTCAAAAATTGCCAGTCCTATTTGTCATACTAATTAGTCATGAGAGCAGTCTTATATTGATTGGATCAGTTGCAATTAAGAAGGTAGGTTTTAAGCTGAGCTTCTCTGTCTGCTGATCGTTTCTGCAAGTGTGTTTTATGTAAAATACATGGCTCCACATGCTGCTTCAGAGCTTTGAGATTTAGCAATTTAAACACTTTAATCTATCCACTTTTGCATACCCATACCCCATTCAATTAGCTTAGGCAGCCGTTTCTTAAAGTCTGATAGCTAGAGTTCCATTGAGAAGATTTATTTTGGTGGAGGTCCTTAGGTTTGTATCCAGTTTTCAGGAACCAAAATTGGAATGTGGCTCAGTTACTTGTTAATTTGAATTGATTTCGAAAAAATAGCTGCCAGTTTGCTGCAGATATTTATGCCAATTATGTTTTCTCTAGATAAATGAATGTAACTTGAAACAAGGCACTTGTTAGTCAGCTAATGTTCATATTAAGGAAGTGAAGTTTGCTTTAAATTACGTGTATGCATCTGGTTGATCTTTCCGGATGCTTTTGATATCTATGATCCCAGTTGAAATAATTTTATGCAAATGCCCGAGTGATGATTTAGTATCCTATTATATTCTTTATTGGCTCAAGAACCATGTTTTCAATTCTTTGTTTCTACCAGCATGTCATATTCTGTCTTATATTGGTCTTATGCATTGAAGATTCTTGGATGCTTATGTGATTGTAAATATGTCTATAAAAGTTAGTACCTTTTTCTGTAACTTCATATCATCCCTTTGTCATTTTTGGTCCATATAAGTTGCTCATATCATCTCAGGTTTACAAGGTTACTGAAGTCATGGGTTTCTGGTGTGGGATCAATACACCTATGGAGATGGGATCTAATAGCTGGAGCTATTTCCGGCTTTATAATGTCCTTGCTATCCGTTACCTTGATTGGAGTTCTCTACCCTTTGCTAGCCATCATTCGCCGACTATTTGCATCATGGACGTTCACACGTCACCCAAGTACTATTTTATTAAAGCGAGTTTGTTTCTTTGCAGTGTATTTTTCCTTCATGAGTTGGGTCACCGTTCAATACGTGCAAAGGCTCAGCCTGTCATAGACGTATATATGCTTACATTAGAAAGGCACTCAATTTTCCAGTAGTGCTGTTGACAAGTCTGAAACCTGCATCTCTAAGGCATGAAATATTTTAACAGTTTTGTAACAGAGACAAAAATAGCAATTTCAGCAGTTAGTCCTCTAGTTCTGCTGTAGACAGGGGCGGAGCCAGAAATTTATAGGGAGAGGGGCAAATTTATCTATGAAGAAATATTAAGAATTTGAGGAGGGGCATTTTAGTGAGAGATTGCAAGAAATAAAATTTATATTGTATAATATATATATATATATATATATGTGTGTGTGTGTGTGTGTGTGTGTGTGTAGAACAATATGAGGAGGGGCAAATGCCCCACCATCCCATAAGGTAGATCCGCCACTGGCTGTAGATAGTAGTACACTTGCCTATATACCAGGACCATGAATGTATAGTTTTTTTTTTCTTGTAAAATTGTTGTATCATATTAATCATGAAAATTTCAAAAAAAGAAAGTTCAGCCTTTCCCTATTTCTATTACGAATTTTCTATGCTATCTCGGTGTTTATGATTCGTATAGGTTTTATGCTCTTACATATTTGTGGTTTTGGTGGTTGAATAGTTTGTTATTGATTTGTTATCTTCTAATTTTACATACTATGGTTATAATATTATCTCCATTACGATTACGATTGGATCTTATTTCTCATGTGATCTGTATAGTTTTTATGCTTTTACAAATTTGTATTTGTTAGTTGCGTAGTTTGTTAGTGATTTGTTAGTTATTAAGGTTGTGAATGTTATTGTACCTTTTTAGAGTTTCAACTCACACATGTCTGAACGAGGCGACTCAAACCTCTGACCGATTGATTAGAAGGATCCGTACTAGCTAAGTTGAGTTTCTTTGTCATTTGATTAGAACGGTGGTATTTTACATGCAATATTCAGAATTTTGGTATACATGTGCGCGTATCATATACTAGCATACACAGGAAGTATTGTGAATCTTTGTCCGCATTCTTGGAAAGCCAATAGCATAAATTGAAGATTTATAAAGATAGGAACATTTAGATAGTTGTTGTGAAAAAATAGAAAAGTTTAGGTTGGTAGTAAAAATAGTTAGATATTGGCAGTTTCTGAAATGATCCTCTCAATCTCTTCAAGTAGTCTCTCCTTTTCATCTCCCAGATCTTGATTCTGTTTCTGAAGCTCTTCAATTTGTTTAGTCTGCTCTGAATCCTTTCTGCCAAATAATTTTTTTGTTAGGGAAAAAGCTAGTTGAATTTTGTCAGCATTTACTTTTCATGATACACAATTGAATAATTTTATCTTCTACTACTACTGTTTGATGTATGAATCACGCAAGTATATATGTAAGTTCACCTGTTCATAAAGGCCAAGTTGAGTTTAAGTGAACGCACTTCCTTCTCAAGATTCTCACATCGTTTCAAGATGGATTGCATGTCCGATGGCACGGGTGGCGTCGAACTTTTCTCCTTCGCCTCCGCCATCCTTCAAAACACATAAACAATCACTTTTCAAGTTGATATAATTTCATGTGATAAAATTGATAAGTTTCAAAGAATTGCTAGGATAACTAAAGATTCAGATATAATTGATAACACTACAAGATTATGATAGAATAGATAAAAAAAAAAAAATCATTAATAATCGAAATAAATTTTGTCACCAGCCTCATAAAGTAAGTACGTACTTGCGTGACCGCTCCACCCTGCGTTTTTTTGTGGGATCTCCTTTGTCAACTGCATAACATACAAAATTGATATCTTAATATCAATGTTAAATTTAGTTTGATCAATGTTCTAAATATCTGATCAATGAGTGAACTGATGAAGCTATTGGTTTACGGTTTAGCCAATCGATTTAACCACTGATGAAGCTGGATACTGTAGCATATATGCATATAGAGAATTGATGTGTTGAGCGACATTTGTGTGCACACACTATTTCATAGTTTAGAGATTAGAGACATGATTAGATGACTCGACTCGGATATAATCTCCC
This sequence comes from Salvia hispanica, assembly GCF_023119035.1. Taxonomy (NCBI): domain Eukaryota; kingdom Viridiplantae; phylum Streptophyta; class Magnoliopsida; order Lamiales; family Lamiaceae; genus Salvia; species Salvia hispanica. The sequence continues at coordinate 12,460,206 of NC_062968.1, forward strand.
CATTACTACTATTTATTTCAAAATCAATTTGGACACCCCTATATATTCCCCAACAAAATGTAAATACTTTTGCAAGAATGCTTATAAAAAGTACTCAGTTCTTACCTGAACCAGTTGATTTTATAGATCCATATCGAACTAAACCTTCTTGCTGCAAATTGACAGAAAAAAAAAAAGGCAAGAAAAAGTTGGGATCAGTTTTTTGTTTATATCAGGAAACACCATTCTTATACAAGATTTATGCAGTAAGTACCTTTTGATCTTCTCTTGAGCTATCATATACACGTTCTCTAAAATCTACAGCTCAAGAAGTGCAAATCAACATTAAAAAGAGGCCTAAATGTTAAAAAAATCAAGTGAAAAAGTTATGAATACCTCTGTTCCTTGAGCAATCTTCAGGGCTTCTTCGCATCCCCATTTGATGCCTTGAGCTCTCACAAACACTAGGAGCTTGTGCGGAGATGCAAGGATCTTCGTAGACGTCGACACCACTTGAAGCCATGGGTGCAGCAGCAGAGGACTCACTCTGAGATGGCTCCCTTGACAGTGTGCTCATCTGGTTGAGGGGTCCCAAAATGCCCTCCATCAACGACTCCTCTATTGTATGCAGCGCCCTCGTCTCATCAGCTCCGAGCACAGAAATATCCCCGAAAGTCCCTTGATTCTCAAACGTGTCGCCTAAACCTTGTCCACCATTATTATCATAGTAGGTGGCAGTGGCATCAACGGCTCCTCTCTCGATTTTCTTGCGCTCTAGAGTGCCCTTGAGCATGCTGACAACAGACGAGATCTTGTCCTCGTATCCCATTTGAGGGTTGTTGAACGTGGATGAGGATGAATTGGATGGGGACATGAATGATGTTGCGTTGAAATGAGTTGGATTCTCATAGATTGTTGACATGTTGTTGTTCAAGTGTGTGTGTTGCTGCTGTTGTTGTTGTTGAATCATGGCCTCAATGCCTATTGGTGTTTGTGAGTTTTGCATTGCAACATATCTCCGCCTTGAAGAAATTACATAATCGATTAGGCCTCTGCTCGGTTTTTGAGTGAGTTCGTTAGCTGCAGAAGATGTACGTATGTACGTACCTCAGTTCAGATGATCTACTCCTAGTCATAGGCTGAGAACTGTGGAACCACGCCTGCGTTACACAGCACAGCAACGGCTGAGATTGAAACCCCGAGATTTATATCTTGAATGAGTTTTTTTGGGAAGTTTAGTACCTTCGCCAGAAACAGATTGCTAGCCTGCTGCACCCCTTTGAACTCTTCTGACCTCGTTGATTCAAGATCAGCAGCAGCCACGTAACTGGTTTGTGGAAACGTATCTTCGTTGTTTACCTTGTTCTGCCTCGCGTTTTGATTGCTCAAACCAGCTAGTTCTGTGGAGATCCTGCTTTTTATTACTTGAGAAACGTCATCAACATACATGGTTGAATTGAACGAATATTTGTTTCTGAACCGTATATAGATAGGTATGACAAAACTGACCTTCTTGATGCCTGTCGAGGGCGATGCCCAACGCCTGCTGAATGGCAGCCACCGTTCTGCTAATAGAAAACGACACCAGACTTCAGTATTTTTCAGTCCAAACACAAGTAGAGAATAGTCATAAAATAGGTGCTTGCCTCTCCATTTGTGAGCCAGCTCTTGAAGAGCTCCTCGCTGTCTGTTCGAAAACTCTGCGTGAGGTTCTTGAATCCCAGCATCTCCATTGTCGGAGCTGGTAGTCCAACGGGGCTCTCCATCATCGTCTTGATGAACATCTCTTCGCTCGTGTTCCTGTAAAACTCTGAGTAGCCTCTCCCTTCCATCTCCATGAAACTATTCTATTCTATAATCAATAAAACACCTTGTTTTGATCAAGTTTTGCATATCACTAACTCTCCATTTTTTGCACCTTTTGAACTAAGGAAAAAATCATCACAACTTCATATTTTCCCTCCCACATACACTTGCTACATGTACAGCCTTGTTCTCTTGCCAAAAATCCTACTTCAAATCTCAAGAAAAGATAATGTGACTTCTATATATGATCAAGAAAAACTATTCAGAGAGCCCTTATTATTGAACTATACTAAATCGATTTTTAATCATCTCAATTCTTTCACTATCAGGAATAGGATGTCATATTTTCCCACAAGTTGAACAATAAACAAACATATAGGATGAGATCAACTTCAATTATAAAATGTGTGTTTTAGGAATCAAGCAGCATAATCTTGTGAATTATTCCAGTCAACTAAATTCGTCCTTTTCTGCTCATTTTAAGTGAAAGTGTGAAACAGTGGTGAAAAAGAATAAATCCATCCTAAATTGCTTGTAGCCTATTCATTTAAATTTGGACAAATTGCTTATAAAGTCGTGAACTGTTAAAATAGTTTGGTTTTTCCCGTGAACTTTAAATGTTGCATGAAAAGTCATGAACTTTATCGGAATGTGTAAATTTTCCATGCGACCCAACCCGACATATTTCCTACACAATTACTTATCCTATGTGGCCCGTTGGAGGCGTGACTTGGCAAAATTCCTCTAATTTTGATTGTTTATCTTCTATCTTTGCAATCTCTGACTCTGGACTTATCACAAACATACAAGTAGCACAAATGAAAACATAAAAATCGAATTCAGTATACAAATCGACATAAACGTACAAATCGAATTCAGCATAAGAGTAGCATTAATGCCCCAAGTCACTCCTTCGGCGCGCCACGTAGGATAAGTTTGTGTCAGAAATTTATCGGGTCGGGTCGGATGAGAAATTTAACATTCCAGTAAAGTTCATGACTTTTCATGCAACATTTAAAGTTCACGGGAAAAACCTGTAAAAGTTCATGACTTTATAGACAATTTGCCCTTTTAAATAGTACTCACTCCGTCTGCCATTAGAAGCCCCATTCATGGGCGGTACGGGTTTTAAGAAATGTTAAGAAAAGTGGATGGAAAAAAGTTAGTGAAAAAGAGGTCTCACTTATATATATTAGTTTTAAATGAAATGTGAGTGAATGAGTTAGTAGAAGGTGAGACTCTATTACCATTTATGGTAAAAGTGAACCAGGACTCTTATTCGCGGACGGACTAAAATGGAAAAACGGAACTCCTATTCGCGGACGGAGGGAGTAATTACTATTTAATGTGGTATTGGCAGCTTATAGCTTGATTTTCTTAACAAAGACGATGGCTTGCTTAATACAACCTAATCCATCATCTAAATTCAAAATATGAAGTCTACCTAATCCATCACTAAACTAAATGCTAAAAAATTTCACAACGATAGTCACTAGGATAATAATTTATTGTAGAGAATAGTCACATTCTCTGACGGTGTGTAACATTTACTTTTGTAGGTCGAAAATGTAATTACATGTATTTTCTGAGTACTAAAATGTTAAAACATGTGACATTTTCTGATAAATTTCTCAAACATCAATGTCACATAATCTTTTCCATTTTCTCTTTGCCTTCCTCTATGTGTTTATCGTGCCAGCTACGTTTTTCGAGAGGAATACAAACACAAATAACGGATTTTGATTTGATTTAGTGAGATTTAATTCTATATTTTAGAATTGACTTTAATTTGATTGCAAATTTAGATGCATATACAGGCAGAGCGGCAAGACTATTTCTTTAACATAATTCCTCATGTCTACATCAATTACTTTTTGCAATAAAACTAGGACAACGACTTAGAGTTATTTAATTTGTATTCTTTTTGTTTATTTCGAATCATCGATCTACTATTTGAAGGAAAAACGTTGCTTCTAGCAAAACCTCTTCTCCTAGTAAACATGAAAATTTAATATAAAACCAAAATCCAACACTTCATCAGTATTCAGTAGTATAGTTTATTTTCAAAATTATTTTCAAGCACACATAATGATATGAGATTCTTTACATCTATAAATTGACGAAGAAAATATACAATTAAATTTAATTAAATACATTAGACATAAGACATGAAAGACTCTTTATTATTTTGTGTTTAAAAAACCAGAGCCGGCGGCTTTCAAACTCGAAATTTTGGCCGGTTGATTTTCAATGGCAAGTCGCATTCAATACAAAATTCATGTTGACTATATTAATGTATTTTAGTCATATTTTTATACAGAGGTGATTCATCCCAAAAGTGCATTCTCGACTTCTTGTGGGGAATTTCTACTTTAAAGTATCTCAATGTACAATTATTGGCTATATTGTATTAGCAACACAATAGTTACATTTGACCATCTTAAAATATTTTTTCAGAGAAAATATAGTAGTTTCTCATATGAGGCAGATTTGGGCATTAAGTAATGGAGGTGGTTGTTATACATCAATCAATCTATTCAAAAAAAATATTGCCATTAAACCCTTACCATTCAACATAATCACAAATGAGATTTTTTGGTCTAAAATACCCCTAGTTTTGCCATCTTCTGCATAATATTGTCAAATTTAAACGCGTACTTCGTATGTTATTTCAAATTTACATGGATACTTCGTATGTGATTTCGTAATAAGATTTGGTACTTCACATGAGATTAAAGTTTTATTATGTACAACAATAATGATGTGTGGGATATTAACGACGACAACTTCCAGCTTCGATCCAAACTCGCATCTTCCCATCAACTAGCATCAATAAATACACTCGCTTTATATAGACGACAACTTCCATCTTCAAACCAAACTCTCATCCTCCAAATCTTCAATTTCAAATATTCAATGCAAAATAATTGATGGAATGTTCTATGCATAAACGATTTTGAGAATTTCCAGTTTTCATTGTTCACGTAACTGCCCTCCAAATGACAACCACACATCCCATTCGAAAAATGACATCCACCCATCTTGCCCTTATTTTCATACACAAAGTAAAACATTTCATACGTTTTACGTCGTGGATCTGCCACTATTTTAATTGATGTTCTTTCTTGACACCAGCAAAAATATTTGTACACGAACTTTAATCACCAACAACCTTTGCAACCATTCGAACCTCATGTAGTAGAAGAAGTGGCCGACATTTTTATGGATTTGCAGATACAAGTAAAACATGGAATACAAAAGAAGTGGAATACTTATAGATAATTTAATAAACCAAGCCAGAACTATTCGGATTCAACAGTCATTGGCTCGCATTGTAACTTTATAAATGAAAGGGAAAAAAAAAATACTCAATGAAATGTAGGTAGTATTTTTATATATTGATTTTTATACCCCATTGGTCTCTAAAAAGTAACTATTTTCTTTTTAGTCAGGCCCTGAAAAGTACTCCCTACGTTTGCCATTATAAATTCCGGTTTATCATTTTAGTCTGTCCGCCATTAGAAATTTTGGTTCATTATAACTATAAATGGTAGGTATAGATCTCACTTTTCACTAACTCATTTCACTCATATTCTATTATACTCCCTCCGTATTCAAAAAATAGAAACATTTGAAACGGCACGAATTTTAATGCACAATTAGTAAAGTAAGTGAGAAGAATTGGTAAAGTAAGAGAGAAAAAGAAAAATGAGTAAAGTCCGAGAGAAGAAGAGAAAAAATAGTGAAAGTAAAGTTAGTGGATTGTGGAGTCCATGTTCTAAAATAGAAAGATTCTAAAGTTTCTATTTTTAAGGAACGGCCAAAAATAGAAATAGTTGCTATTTTTAAAAACAAAGGGAGTATAAAATTGAACCACACATTCCACTATCTTTTCCACTCATTTTCTTTTACATTTTTTAAAACCAGTGCCGAACTCAAATACGATTTCTAATGGCAGACAGAGGGAGTAATAAAATGGAGCAAAATCAAAAGTCGTGACATTTACTGTATGTATATATATAGAGTTGTGATATAGCACAACTCAATCTTATTGCAGAACCATAAAACCATACCACTAGGTCATTTTTAGACAATATGAAGGTCATTCTTAGTCTGTTTTAGGTGATGATAGTAAGCATGACATAAAATGATCTAAAAATGGCATCCGTACTTTATAAAATGACCTAAAATAAACTAGAAATGTATTATAATGACCTAAAACAAGCTAACAATGACGGGTTCAGCAGTTCGACAATAAAAATTAGTTCGACATTGATTATAACCCTAATTGACCATATATACTCTCTCCATCCTACTATAAGTAAGGAGTTTATTTTGGGTATGTTTTTAAGAAAATGATATTTATTGAATTAACTGGAGAGAAAAAAGTATGAGAAAAGAAAAATGAGGAGAGATGAGGGAATAAAGTAAGAAAAAGAGAATAAAGTACTCCATCCGTCCCATTCAAGATGTTCATCTTTCCCTTTTAGTTTGTCTCACACAAGATGTCCACTTTCCATATTTGGAAACAAATTTCTGTCTCGTCTATCCTCATTAATATATTCTATCACTTTTTTCACTCTAGTTTTTCATACTCCCTCCGTCCCAAGGTAGATGTCACACTTTGGAGATGACCCAGGATTTTAGGAGATGTTATTTTGTATGTTAAGTGGCGAGAGAAAATATAATTTTATAATTGATGTGAGGGAGAACTTTTTTCAAAAGATGAAATGTGACATCTTTTGTTGAACAAACTAAAAATGAAAATGTGACATCTACTATGGGACGGAGGGAGTACTTAACTACTCTACCTAAAATCCTGTGTCATTGAGAATGTAGACATCTTGAATGGGATAAAGGAGTAAGAGATTGAAAAAGTGTAGCTTTTTGCCATAAAAGTAAATCAGTCCACTATAGTGGGACAACCTAAAATGGAAAGTTGATCTACGGGGTGTCGGAGGGATTATATCACTTGAATACAAATATTATCAAGGGTTAAGGGATAGTCTAAAGTTCCAACTGATAGTAAACAACATATGAATGTATGGTCATCTTGGCTCAATAGTTGAAACAGTTAAGCCATTAATAGAATGATTTACCTCTAATGAGGTAGTGGAAGTTTTTGCACTTGCAGCAGAAAATGCAGGTTTGTTAGGTGGTGGAAGAGCTGCACTCTCACTGCTAAGCATGGACACCACACTAGCCATGTTTGGCCTATCATTAGGATTTTCTTGCACACACAACAGTCCCATATTGATATACCTCAATGCCACCACCGCCGCCGGAGATCCATCCACCACTTCCACTCCTCTGCCTGAGTCCACAGATCCCATGTCTGCAACACATTCAATCACCCAACCACATTTATCACAGAGTTTCCAAGAAGATATAGGAAATTAAATATGTTCTGTTTCTTGCTTACATGTCCAAGAAGATTGAGAGAGTGAGTTTGGTAGAAGCCAGTGTTCTTCTTGCCACTTATAATCTCAAGAACCAACACTCCAAAGCTGAAAACATCAGACTTTATGGAGAATAGGCCTTCCAATGCATACTCAGGAGCCATGTAGCCACTAACATTTCCAGACAACCAAATCCACATCAGTTTTCTTGCAATGGCTACATATATAGTTGTAAGAGTTTTCTTACTATGTTCCCACAATCTTATTTGTTTGAGTCCGCGAATCATTCCCTCCAAATATACGGGCCAGGCCAAAATCCGCAATCTTGGGGACCATCTCACCATCTAGGAGAATGTTACTCGCCTTCAAATCTCTATGGATGACATGAACCCTTGAGTGCTCATGGAGATAGAGTAGCCCTTGAGCAATCCCTTCGATAATGCCAACGCGTGTTTCCCAATCTAGTTTTATTAATCCTGTTAACATTGGATTACTAGCCATTATAGTGGAGTAGTAAGATGTGTATTAATGAAGTGGTATATACTATATACTAACCAAAAAGGAACAAGTCTAGGCTTTTATTAGGCATGTACTCATAGATGAGTATGCTCTCATCTGGGGCAATGCAGCAGCCTAAGAGGCGAACGAGGTTTCTATGCTGGAGTTTTGCGATTAGCAAGATCTCATTTCTGAATTCCTCGAAGCCTTGTCCGGATGTCTTTGAGAGCCTCTTTAGGGCCACTTCTAGTCCATTCAGTAATTTGCCCTGTTTGAAAATAATTGGACAGTTACATGTAAGTTTAGGCTCTAAAGTGTATTGAGTAATCAAAGATGAACCTTGTAAACTGGTCCAAATCCTCCCTCTCCAAGCTCTTTTTCTGGTGAGAAGTTATTAGTTGATGCAGAAACACTTGAATAAGTAAACATGGGCAGATCAAATTGTGTGTTGTTTTCCCTTGTTGCACCATAGGATGGCTGGTGCTCCATATTTAGGTCGAAATCGTATGACAAAAGATCATCTCCATGTTCATTGCTTTCTGTTCAATAAGCCCAACATTGCAAAAGTGACAAAAAAAAAACACTATCAAGAGTCTTCACTACCACAAGCAAATCCATGCGCCGCCAAATACACCCGTCCCTGCGCCGCCTCGATTTTTCTGAAACTGACCTCGGCCCTTCGGCTGGAGAGGCTTCGGTTGGTCTTCTTCTTCTTCTTCTTCATGGATTTGACTCTGACTTAGCCGATGCAGGTAACTTTGGGGGAGGAGGGCTCGGGGTTGTCGAGGCGTTTCTTGAGGAGGAAAGGGGAGGCCTTGTTAGGGCTAAGGCGGTGGTCGGGGCTGAGGATTGATTTGGAGAGTTCCATGGAGGAGGAAGAGGAGGGGAAGATGAAGAGCTCGCTGCTATTTTTGCGGAAATGGGCTCTCTCTCTCTCCATTTCCTACTACTAATTCTTGTTTGTTACTGTGTTGATTTTGGCTCTTACTATCCGACACCGTATGGCGGCGGAGGAGAGGGGACCGGCTCCAGCAGTGTAACTTTTAACTTGATATTAACTTAATTATTAATTTAATCCGATCAAAATTCAATTAATATTCGTTGACTGTTAAATTTAACATTTCCGTCCAATTCGGACTAAATATGACCCGATTTTATTTATGAAGGACCAAATAATTCAAAAAAAAATGTTTTGGACCAAAATCATAAAATATACATATTTAGAACAAAAAAGGGCCTTTAGTCTTGATTTTATTTAGTAAGCTAAAACAATTCGGTAGGTGCAAGCAAGATCGGATGTTGTTTAATTCAAATTTGTGTTGGACTAAACTACCGAGTCAACCTCTGTTACTTTCAGGTTGACCGAGTCAACTCGACTTTAGATTTGATCTGACAGCCAGCCCCCTTACATGTCCCGTGACAAAAATAGTGACAAGGAGAAGGATGGAAACGTCTTACGAGTGCTCCCTCCGTCCATCATTAGACTATGTTTATCAGCAACCACCCAACCCAACCCAACCAACCACTTTTTCAATATTTAATTCATCTATATCTCCTCCACATCATCAATATTCATCCAACCCAACCACCCACATTTTCATGGTTTATCAATGACCGCCCCAACCACCCAACCACACTATTATATATTTATTTTTATATTATTTTTTAATAATATTATTAATACATGAAATACTTATTATTGTAAATTTATAGAAAAACTTAATAAATGACAAACTAAAAATTATAAAAAAAAACAAAAAATATACATTACAGTAATTGAAATATGAAATTTAAAATACATAATTGGTGCTCATACATAAGATGAAAACTAGACATTCAATTGCAATTGCCGAATTTTGCCCATATATGCTCAACCAAATCGTCTCGCAGAGCTTTGTGAGCTTCTCTGTTTTGAAGTTGGGCTTTGTTTTTCATGTAAGAAGCTAGACTCGCAATCCTATTCGTAGAATATATGAAATCATTATTCGCATCTCTATCTTCATTCTCACGACTACTTTGTCCAAGTCGATCTTGAATAAATTCTGCTGGATCACAATAGTTCGAATATGTGCTTCTTTCATCTTCCACTATCATATTGTGCAAGATTATGCAAGCAATCATTATTTTCCCCATAATATCACGATCCCAAATAAGACATGGACATTTGATAAAAGCAAAACGAGCTTGCAAAACACCAAAAGCTCGCTCAACATCTTTTCGCGTAGACTCTTGATGTGGAGCAAACAACTTGTGCCTCATCGTTTGTGGACCTGGTATAGATTTGACAAATGCCGCCCATTGAGGATATATGCCATCAGTGAGATAATATCCCATATTTTTTTCATGGCCATTTACTATGTAATTGACCTTCGGTGCTCGACCTTCCAAAATATCATCAAAAACAGGAGATTGATCAAGCACATTAATATCATTTCTCGAACCTGGAGTTCCAAAAAAAGCATGCCATATCCACAAATCTTGAGATGCTACTGCTTCCAAGATGATTGTCGGATTCCCGCTTCTTCCGGCATATTGTCCAGCCCATGTAGTGGGACAATTCTTCCATTCTCAATGCATGCAGTCAATACTACCCAACATGCCTGGAAACCCACGTTGTTCTCCAATATGCAGAAGTCTTGCCAAGTCTTCTTCGTTGGGCTTTCGCAAGTACTCATCGCCGAAGTTAGAGATTACACCTTCAACGAACTTGATGAGAGATTTGCGAATGAGTTGTGCGCTCATTCTCAAATATTCGTCGTGCAAGTCGGCCGCCGCCCCGTAGGCCAACATCCTCATCGCTGCTGTACATTTCTGAATTGCAGACATACCAAGTCAACCGGTAGCATCACGCTTCTGCACAAAAAGTTGTCGGTGTCGACGAGCTTGTTCATTATTTTTTCGAACAAAGGTTTTCGCATGCGATACCTTGTTCGAAAAATATCTGGAGGATAGATTGGATCTTCAGCAAAGTACTGCTCGAAAATAGTATCATGACCCTCTTCGCGTTTCCTTTCAATGTATCTCCTTTTAGCTCTAGCCGTCTGGGTTGTAGGTTGTGAAGGCAAGGTTGTTGGCCAAATAGCTATATCCTCGATTAGTTGATCGAGTTGCTGATTTTGTTCAACAATTTTTTCTTCCCATTCATTGTCTTCAAGAAGATTGAAAGCTTCAAAATTAGAACTTGATGACATTTTTTAGGGAGAGTTGGCTCAATAATCGTAAGAGGATTTGTGTATAATTTTCTTGAAGCATATAAGTAAATATATAGAAGTAATTTGTTGAGCATAGGATTCCACTACTATCATTTGTGATCACATGGGATATCCTTGGATTCCACCACCACTTGTGATAGAAAATGACTTGTCATGTAGTCATACTTTGATTTTCGTGATCACATGGGTTGTCATTGGATTCCACCACCACTTGATAGAAAATGACTTGTCATATAGTCATACTTTGATTTTCGTGATCACATGGGTTATCATTGGATTCCACCACCACTTGTGATAGAAATGACTTGTCATGTAATCATACTTTGATTTTATTGATCACATGGGATGTCATTGGATTCCACCCCCACTTGTGATGTCATGTAGTCATACTTTGATTGAAGGCCTTATCACATAAACTGGAAGTTACATAAGCAACAGAAATTAAAGATTACATACTAAGCAACAGAAATTGAAGATTACACACTAAGCAACAGAAGTTGAAATTTGCATAATAAGAAACATACATTGAAAACAGATAAACTATGATCAATTCCCAAAAAGTATACGGATCGATTTGAGCATGGCCACTGGGGAGAAGGTCTCATCGTAATCGATGCCTTCCTTTTGGGTATACCCCTTAGCCACTAGTCTTGCCTTAAAGACTTTAACTCGTCCATCGGGTCCACGTTTACGTTTGTATATCCATTTACTCCCAATGGCAGTACAGCCTTCGGGTAGGACAGACAAATCGTAGACGTCTTTGTCTACCATTGATTGTAGTTCCGAATCCATTGCTTTCACCCATTCGCAATGATCGACATCTGCCTGCGCCTCTGCAAAATTCCAGGGATCAAGTACATTGTTGTCCGAGGAGTGATCCATGCACTCACCCAAACCAATGTATCTATCGGGCTCATGAGAGACCCTCCCACTGCGGCGCGGCACTACAATATCTGGTGTATTAGTTGAAATTTCTGGAGTTGTTGTTACACTAGGTAATTGTTCTTGGTTAATGGAAGTTGTAACTTGAGTGAGCTCATCAAGAGCTATCTCACTGCTGGGCTTATGATTCATTACATAGTCTTCCTCTAAGAATGTGGCATGAGTGCTCACAATCACTTTCTGATCTCTGAGACTATAGAATTCATAAGCTTTCGTTCCTCTAGGGTATCCTATAAACACACAAACCTCCGTCCTAGATTCCAGCTTAGTTGGATCCTTTTCCAATACATGAGCCGGACACCCCCATACTCTGAGATGCTCTAGATTGGGCTTTCGCCCATTCCACAACTCATATGGGGTAGTAGGAACTGATTTAGAAGGTAAGTGGTCTAAGAGATAGGTTGCGGAAAGCAACGCATGCCCCCAAAACGAAGTAGGTAACCGTGCATAACTCATCATCGATCGGACCATGTTTAATAAGGTCCTATTCCTTCTTTCAGCTACGCCATTCTGCTGGGGTGTGCCCGGCGCAGTCGTTTGGGATTGTATTCCCGCCACTGATAAGTAGTCCAAAAACTCGGCACTTAGGTATTCGCCTCCGCGATCAGATCGCAGGCATTTGATAGTCTTACCATGACGCGTCTCTACTTTAGCCTTAAACTCCTTGAACTTGTCAAAAGTTTCAGACTTGTAGCGCATCAAATAGACATATCCAACTTTCGAGAAGTCATCTATAAAGGTGACGAAGTATCGATAGCCGCCCCTTGCCTCGGTTGACATTGGTCCACACACATCAGTATGAATGAGCTCAAGTACTTCCTTGGCCCTATTTCCCTTTGACCTAAAAGGTCTCTTAGTCATCTTGCCTTCGAGACAGGATTCACACTTCGAAAATGGTTCCTTCTCAAGACCTTTGATGAGATCTTGATCAACCATCGCATGAATCCTTCTTTCGTTGGCATGACCAAGTCTAAGGTGCCATAAGTACGTGTCATTCATTGAACTTGAAGGTTCTTTTCTTTTCTTAGAAATTTTCGATGTATTATTGAGTTCTGATTTACGTTGATTAAATTGTGTAGAAGTGATTGTGTACAGATTGCTTTCCATGATACCACGACAGATATAAGAACCATCTTTCTTAATAACGCAATTGTCATTAAAAGAAATCGAATATCCATCAAAAGACAATTTAGAAACTGAAATTAAATTTCTTCTAAAAGAAGGTATCAACAAAACATTCTTCAAAATCAAAAATCTATCACTAGAAAAACGTAAATAAACGTCTCCCACTGCAACGGCCGCCACTTTCGTAGCGTCGCCCAGCTGGACTTCGATCTCACGATCATGTAGCCGTCTTGTCACCTGCATTAAGTCAGGATCAAAACATATATGATCAGTTGCTCCAGTATCAATAACCCAAGTATGAGTAGATGTCGAAGCCAAACATGACTCGACTACTAGAGCATGGTGCATACCTGTAGCCTTGCCCTTTTTAGGACAGTCTGGCTTCCAATGACCTTTCTCTCCACATTTGAAGCACTTTCCAGTTTGCTTCTTGTCACCCCGCTGTTTCTTCTTTCCCTTAGCATTCTTAGCTGCCACTGGGTTCGGTGCCTTTTTCTTTCCTTTTCTAGGCTTAGAGCCAGAGGAATTAGGCGCCAAACTCAACATGGCCACCTTAGCTTGAACCATAAGGTCCTCCGCCGACTGAAGTTCAGTCAGCAGCTCTGCCAAAGTGTAATTCCGCTTGTTCATCTCGAAGTTGAGCTTGAACTGCTGGAAGCTAGGGGGAAGACTCTGAAGGATTATAGTAACCTGGGACTCGGGATCTATTGTCCCTCCCAACACCTCAATCTGGTTGAGGTGACTCATCATCTCGAGGACGTGTTGCCTCACAGACGAGCCTTCCTTCATAGACTTCGTCATGATACTCCGAAAGGCTTGAGACTTAGCCGTTCGATTCTGAGTACCAAAAAGATTTGCGAGATTTGTCATGATCTCGGCGGCAGTTTCCATGGCAGAATGCTGATGCTTGAGTACTGATGACATAGAAGCCAACATATAGCACTTAGCCATCTCATTCGCCTTATGCCACCGTCTATGCGCATCTCGCAATGCTTGCGCGGCATTAGCTGCCGGCACAGCTGGGCGTGGAGTAGTGAGCACGAACTTGTACTCTTCGGCTGTGAGAACGATATCCAAGTTTTGTTTCCATTCGATGTAATTTTGGCCTTCGAGTTTGTTTTCTTTGAGAATGGCAGAAAGAGGATTAAAAGACATCTTGACGGATTTTATTGCACTGCAAACAGAAGATTTTACTATTTGTCATAAACTTATGTAAGGAAATTGAGTAGATTAACCATAGAACTTTTCAAAATCTTACAACAGCAAAATTAATAAATTGTATCCTCCTTTGGAGGTTAATACGCATCAAAAACTTTACAATTTTACT
>NC_062968.1:12474593-12590755 GCF_023119035.1 Salvia hispanica
TAGATATAGAAAATAATCCAAATATTCCTAAAATCTAGGGAAATCTTCCCAAAATATTTTATTTCATTAAATAATATTATTTTTAATGATTTCACGAATCTACACGACGAAGATTTGAAGACATCCTCCGGAGACGCTCGCCGGGGCGACGAATTCGCCGCCCGACCGCCGCCGGTAGGCCGCGCCCGAAGGCGCGCGCTTCCTCCTCCCTCCTTCCCGGCGTATGACCGCCGCGATATCCCTCCGTCGCACGTCAGCCAGAAACGCGGCCGAAGCCGCGCCTTTTCCGGCGATCTCCCACTGCCCCGGCGACTCACGCGAGAACCAGCAGCTGCCTCGAGAGGCATGGCTGCTCTCGGTCCGGCGATGTCAGGGCTAGGCGACTAGGGTTAGGTTTTGCTAGGGTTAGGGTTAGGGTTTGCTATTTCCGGTGACCTCTCGGCGCCTCGGCAGCTCTCGGACGAGCCGCCGCACCTGGTCTCCTCCGCGCGACTTGCAGCAGACTCCGGCTCGGGGTCGCGGTCTCGACCGGCGGCGCGCACGAGCCCATGCTCGTGTAGTGCGATTCGTCCCGGCGCAAGCGCCGACGAATCGCACATCTCGTGCGTTCGAATAATTCAAGTTCTATGATTCGAATGTTCTTGAGTTCAACATGCATAAACAAAAATAACAAAAACACAAGAACATGCTTCGTAATCAAATAAGACATGCATACATGAATTTCGCGAAATTTAAATCCAAATAATCAGAGCCAAAGACTGGCTCTGATACCAATTGAAGGTGCTGGCAGCGGAAGCGTGCGAGAATAAATCAATCACATAATAATCAGATCTATTTAGCAGATTATTTAGACAAAAGCTATTCGCGTAATTATCACATGTATCATGCTCATAACTTGAATCAATCATGCTTTAAGAATATTGAAACCTAAAACATGCTTTTCTACGGAGCAGAAAAATACCTAATTAATTCTCCAAAGAATTGAAGATGGCTAGCTTCTTCTCCACGTGATGCTTTGAGTACTAAACCACAAATCTTCTCTCTGGTTCCCGAACTGTATCCCAATATCAGTGTGGGCTGATCTTACTAGAATACTAGGACTTAAATAAAGAAGACAGAAGAAATCCTTTTCGGAATAGGAGAGGAATTCGAAAATCTCCTCAGCTGGAGAAGGGATTTTCGAAAATTACAATGATGAGAAATTGTTGTTTTCTGTCTCCTTTATTCTCCTATTTATATTAAGTTCCTTTTGGGCCCAGACAGGGATCTATGGAAGGTTTTGGATATGGGCTCATCCAATTTACTTTTTACTAATTAAATTGAACCCACAATTTAATATAAGTTATAATTGGAATATTACGAGCAGCCACTACAGAAGTAATATTGAACTCTCCCCATCCAAATCCGAAATTACAAGTAATCCGGGTTTCCGTTTAACTTTCATTTCCCGTGCTTAAGATTAAAATGTCCATTAATTAATTAATGTCTGCTATTGACTTAATTAATTAACTTCTTATTAATTCCAAGAGTGGACTTAGCATGAAACGCTTATTTATTATTCATAGAGTAATCACACTCCAACTAGCTAGGTTCCGAATAATAAAACCTCGTTTCGCGCTCCTCTTGAGGACATTATCAAGCGAGACTCAGCTCGCGCACGATTCAATATAATAGCAATCCTAGCACCGCTAGATATCGATCACCACTGCCCAATATATCAGGATAATTGGGTTACGAAAAACCCGCACCATTTGATAAGTCAAAGCAGTGCATAATCAATACCGTATGCTCAATGCTAACCTACATTGATTAAGAAATAAATATTTATCAAGACCTCGCCTTTCAGTAGATAGCCTAAGGCAAGTCTTGCTGTTAGATCCGTTCAGTGCTATACCACACCAATGTCATCTTATTTCAGTAAGGCTTAGAAATATGCGGACTGACATTGCAACCTTTCTCGATGGGTAGTCAAATTCCATCTAGGTTGTGAAATTCATCTTTTTCTTTGTTTAGAACTGACCGTGTTACCTTAAAGTGGACGACGCCCACAACCGGTCTACTAAAACAAAGACTTAGACTTTGTTAAGTTAACTTATACATTTAAACATGCATTAACATCCATTAAATGTAAAACATAACAACATTATGACAAAAATAATCTGTTTTATTTATTGGAAAATAAAATAAGAGTTTTACAGTATTCAATCACTCGAAACGTGATTTCTAGTATACAAACTCTACAGCAAATCCACTAGATCACGCGGTCTAGGAACTCGTTGGTCGTAGGAAATCCTGGTCGTCGGACACACAGAGCACTTCTTTCAAAAACCCTCAACCACTTTACTAAACCTAGTATAGGGAAGTAGGGATCGATCCCACAGAGAAGGATGCGTAATAATCATGTTCAAGGATTTGGACTTGTTTTTGGTGTTGGCTGCTGCCACGCATTTTTCTTGGGTTGAGGAAACAAATTAAACTTGACTTGGGAATCTTAAAACTCCTATGCTAATAGCTATACTTAGGCGAAATAACAAGAGAACGTTGCAAGAAAATTAACTGCTCAATCACCATATCTAAGAAAACTACTCTAATTACGTAGACCTAGGAAACAAAATGACTGTGGGGACCATGACTGAAAAAGCAGGGTACGGACGAAAAGCTGGCAGAATAACTAACTCGGGTACTAACTAACAGCGACATCATCTTCTTCAACCAAATTGCGTAAAAAAAACTCATAAGAAAAACAACATGAACGAAATCAGAGCAGAGCAAACTAAATCTAAATCAAATTGATGCATAACAATGAAGAACTGAACGGATCTACAGATGCTAGACGAAGTAAAACAGGAAACAAGCAGAAAACTCAAATCTATCTAACAACTTCCTTTTCTCACTTCGGATCCAACCTCAGACGCTAAATCCACTCCGGATCCAAGCGTCCGACACAAACTCCTCCCAACAGAAACACTTCATCACTTCAGATTTAAACAACAACCTCCAATCAGTCAATAAACACAGATCTATCACCAAATTCCCAGATCGAGGACCACAACATCAAAATAAAACAGAGATCGACATAATACTTGTTAAAATAAACTCTCAGCAGCAAGATCTACGTAAATCAACTCAAAATATCACAACTAAACGCAAACCAACAGAAGCGAAAAGATAACAAGTAACATTAACAGCCAAATCGACTCCCGAAAGTGAAGTTCGACCGCAAAAGTGCAAAACAACTGAAATTAAAAGAGATTGTATCTTCGTCCACACGCGGACGGTGTTGCAACTGAGACTTTCTAAAGAAATGAACCCTTCGTAACCCGAACTACCCCAGATCTCCCATTCCCAAGTGTGTGTTATGTGTGTGAGCTAAAAGAGAGTGAAAAAGTGATATCGTTGTGCGTTGCATGCTCTTCTATTTATAGGCGTTGGAGTGGGGCCCAGCGAGGCATAGATAGACTTTGTTGCCCTCAGCTACTGACTTCCTCCGTCACGCCTTCTTTCCTTTGAATTCTGCTCACTTCACTTCATTCCTTTGCTAGACCCTTTCCTTCAGCATTTCCTCGATCTAGCGATTTTTTTCACACACCTGGCTTAGGAAACGTGTTAGACCCAGAAAATTATAACGCTTTTCACCATATATCCGATGCATGAAATTAGCCTTATCACCCATTCCTAGATTTTCTTTTCTTGCTTCCTCATATTGATCAAGAACCTTTTGCCATAGATGGGCATTAGTTTGGTTGGTGCCAACAATTGCATCCCTGCTCACGAAACAATAAGCAGACATTAATGACATGTCTTCTTGCTCACTCCAATCATGTGGAGTGTTTGAAGCACTCGAGTTGGTTGGTGATATGACTTGGCTTGAATGTTGGTTTTGAAATGAATTTTGAAATTGATCAGAATTTGGAAAATCATCAAAACTAGGGAAATAATCTTAAGAAGGATTAAAATTTTGGGAAGGGTTGTAGTTTTGGGAAGGATAGAAATTTGGGGAATCGGAGAATATATTATTCTCATCATCCTCCATAGTTAGCAACAAAGTAAACTAAAAAATATGAAATTTTATCAAACAAGAAGGATTATAGGAAGAGGAAAGAGATATTTTTTTTTGTATGCAAACTATAGCAAATGTGGTCCTATTTATAGAGGAAGAAAAATTATGAATTTTGATATAATTTTTATAATTTTATAATATTTTATATTAAAGATATATTAATTTAAAAGTATATATATCAATCAATGAGATTGTGCCATTTGGCACAATCTCATTGGATGATGGAATGGAGACCGCCTGGTTGGTGTTTGTGTGGAGAGAGACCGCGGTCTACTTGGGATTGAGGCAATTTAATTCATTTTTTTTTTTAAACGTGGGGTGAGGTGGCGGTCGACCCACCCCACCGATAAACATAGTCTTAATTCAAATTTGTGTTGGACTAAACTACCGAGTCAACCTCTGTTACTTTCAGGTTGACCGAGTCAACTCGACTTTAGATTTGATCTGACAGCCAGTCCCCTTACATGTCCCGTGACCAAAATAGTGACAAGGAGAAGGATGAAAACGTCTTACGAGTGCTCCCTCCGTCCATTATTAGGAATTTTAATTCTTTGTGGTACGAGTTTTAAGAAAAATAGATAGAAAAAGATAAAAAGTTAGTGAAAAATGAGTCTTATTTGTATATGTTGGTGTTAAATAAAATGTGAGTAGAATATATTTATTCAATGTGAGACTATATTACTATTTATAATTAAACTGAATTCGGACTCCTATTCGCGGGTGGTGAGAGTATATATTAATAAAACAAATAAAATAATCCAAATGTAACTTTCACTAAAATAAAATTTAATGGGTCTATTAAACTAGCAAACAAACCTATTGACCTTAGTTTGCAAAAAATCAAAAGGAATTTTGATAAATTTTCAAAGATAGAGATGGGTGTTCAATATTTGAGACTTGGTAATATTCAAAATGAGTCCAAAATTGCATTCTCACATACTAGAGGCTAAAAACAACCCAAAAAAGATGAAAATGCATTCATAAATGGTTTTTACTCGTTAGCGAGTCGCTGGTTTCAAACCTATCGACTCAATCGGACTATTTAGGAGCCATGTCTGAGCCAGCGGGTCACTGGGTGCGCACCGCTGGTTTGGCACTGCTCTGTGCAGTCTCTATAAAACGGCCATATCTCTCTCACTTGGACTCCAATTGGGATGTGCAGTGGCGGAGGCAGGTGGGGTCGGCCGACCCCACCGTCGACCCGGAGAACCGCCGGAAAATGCCTTCCTTCAGCTGCCGACCACACGACGTTAGAGCTTCTGCCCCATCCCCATCTACTTTCACAACAGACGAAACTTTGGAAGAGAAAAGAAATGGGAGAGAGTCGCACGACGGCAGCGGACGCTGTCGAAGGAGATGACTGTGTTTTCTTTTCGCACTAGGAGGGACTATGCTTTACATAAAGATAAGGAAGAGGAGCCGGGAAGAGGCGTGTCCAACTAGATCATACTTAATTCTTGGAAATAGGAGCAGAATATAAATTTACCCTCTACTTTGACCTATTGAATTACCCATTCTCAAGCTAAATCAAAATAATTTAAAATTTTAATTTATCTCTAATTATTTTAAATGTTTATCTATTAAAAAGGTTTAGTCATAATTTATTATAATCTTAGTAATTTAAAAAACTAGCTTAGTTTTTAAAAAAAGGTTAAATCTTGTTATTATATACTAAATTCTCAATTTTTCTTAAACTAAACGTTACATAATATTTTTCCCATCTAATGAACAAAAATGCCCATATGATCTTTTAAATGATTTAGTCTTGCATAATTATTTTTTCAAGGAAACCTATATTTGACATAGTCTTGTAATTAGTGAAAATTAATGGACAAAATTAGAAAAACAAATGAAATATTAAGGATGACTGGTTGAATTATATTTTGATAGTATACAGTGAGAGAAATTTACTTCCTCTGTCTCTAGGAGATAACGCCTTCTTTGGACGATATAAAATTTTATGATCTTATTTTATGGAGTATGTTAAGTAGAGAAAGTAAAGTAGGAGAGAAGCAATAAAATAGAGATGTTTCAGATTACTTTGAATCAGTTTCTAGCTTGACTTCTTGTTATGTTTTCACTTTCTTATTGGACCTCCATCAACCTTTGACCCTTGATGATATTGTATTATAAAATGTTGAACATCTAGATTCGCATTAAAATTTCTGTTAAAATTTGACATGTGAATTCTAAGTGATTTCTTTAAGTATTGTTTTCTTTCTTATGAGGTTCTATTAGATGTTTATTTGTTCTGTATTAGAGGTTCGATTTCAAACATATTCTAGTCTATAATATATAAATATATAAAGTCACTGCATTTTCCCGCCCATGTTGATGATATTTTTCACCAAATCATGTTATAATATAAAGAACCAAGTGAAGCCAATATTATTCAGCTTTAGCCAAGCTTTGTGGTAATAAATCTGTGATTGACAAGCCTCAAAAGTTTGACTGACGGCTGAAAAGCCTGTGGAATGATGGAAATGTAAAGCTACTAAAAAGCTGATTTTAATCTTGGCTAATTAAAAGACAGATTTTAATCTTGGCTAATTAAATGAAATCGAACGTGCATAGCACGTTCCCTATACTATATGTATGTCTATACTTTTTAATTAAATACATAAATAAATTACTTTTTTTCTTAAATAAATCAATTTTTGGTTGTACAAGATTTGGTTGCATAGACTTATTGTAATTAAAATGGCCATCTTTAAACAATAAATCTATGTGACCAAATTTTGTACAACCAAATTCTTATTTATTTGACAAAAAAATAAGTTTATTTATGAATTTAATTAAAATATTAGATACATATATAGTACATGGAAAGTGCATAATATTGTGGTTATATATTTATGATTTTTTATAATTTTTTTATTTTTTTAGAATTATATATGTCACTAGTGCCTACTTTAATTCAAATTTTAAAAATAATAGAAAGAAAATTCAAATATAAATATAAAAAATGAGATTAAAGGCTAATAAGTCTTTTTAACTTATCCACTTACTATATTTATAATTTTAATATATAACTAATACATCAAATTATTAATATAACTTTATTTTGGTCGTACAAAATTTGATTGTTTATCATTGCTCATCTCTGAAACCAACAAAGCTTCGTGGTAATAAATCTGTGATTGACAAGCCTCAAAAGTTTGACTGACGGCTGAAAAGCCTGTGGAATGATGGAAATGTAAAGCTAGTAAAAAACTGATTTTAATCTTGGTTAATTAAAATGGCCATCTTTAAAACCAACAGTCAATCAATAGCATTTGATTACTAAAGTTTATTTTATCAAACAATCCCCTCTGGGATAGGTTACGCCAACTTGCAATTTGTTTTAGGTTGCAGAATTTCCGTCATCTTGAGAGAGGGTTTTTAGTTCTTTTTATTTTTATTTTGGGGTTATTCTAATTGATTAAAGTTGTCAAGCTTGATTGCAATTGTTGCCAACATATTTACCCAAGAAGTATTTGTGGAAATCAATCTTATCATATTTTTTTATAGTACTTCCTTTTCATTAAAAGTTGATTAGGACAATTTTTTTTAAGGCATGAAATTTTAAAAATTGTATATTAAATGTTAAAAAAGAAAGAGTAAAAGAATGAGAAAGGAAAATAGAGTAAAGTACTCCTATAAAAGAAGATAAAATATTTGCCACAAAAGAATAGACTAAACTATCTTGAGACAACTCAAAATGAAATACGATTCGACTATCTTGGAGTGGAGAGAGTATAATTTATAAAGTTTATTGAAATTAAAGCCGAGTAAAATATGAGATTGTCCAATAAATATCCTCTAAATTAATTTTTTCCTATATATCAATATGCAAAGGATGTAAACATAAATACATTCTTAAATTAAGCTAAAAAAACGAATAGAAAATATACACACAAATATTAATGGACATTCTATCTCAAATCAATATAGCTTTGAAAAGATGTGAGAAAATTATTATATTCTTAAATGAGTATAGAAAAATAGAAAATATTAGGAAATACAAAAATTATTACTCCAAATTTCACAACCAAATTCCCTACCGTCAAATCCCCATTCAATTTTAACTATTTCCTCCTATTTCCATTCATTCATTAAATGTCTAATATTTGCAAGTTTTAAGAAATTGTTTAACTTATAAAGGAAACTAAGTAAAAAAAATAGTGGAATATGAAACCCATGTTTATATGCTTCCTCCATTCCAGTTAAGTTGAGTCAAAACTTCTCGGCACGGAGATTAAGAAATTGTGTTGAAAAAAGAATAAAGTAGGAAAAAATTAAGGGAGAGGGAGTTTTATAATAGTTGTTAGTAGAATGAGTCAGTGGAATATAAAGTTCACTTATTAGAAGTAGTGAAAAAATTTAAGATATTTATTTGAGACGGTCTAAATAAAAAAATATCTGGCATTTAATCAAAACCGAAGTGGGTATGTTTTTAATTTTTATTTTAGAAATCCCCCATCCCAAACTCAACTCCAATTTGACAATTTTTATACAGCTTTATATACCAATTTCAGTGGCAAAATTTTAGTTGGCTCCAATATGAGTATGCACTATATTTGTGTTAATAAAAAAAAAAGTTACTAATTTAGTTGAATCAATCTTATCCTGTTCAAAAGTAGCTGCAGGCAAAACAGAGGAATACATAAATTTAGGTAATGCTTCTCTCTGTAATTTTTATATTTCTCTACTTTTCATGTATGGTTAGAATTCATCTTTATTCATAAATATTTCTTTTTTGTTTGGTATACATATATTCACTTTACTATAAATCAAACTTTTTTTATTGATTTCTTTTGCAGAAAGTGGAGGTGGAGGAGGAAGAGGAGGTTCCAGATTCTGGCAATCTACAGAGACAAGCAAATAAAATCATGAAGACATTCAAGAGATGAAGAGAACGAAACAATAGACAAATCGAGAAGCTGATATTGAAATTCTAAAATTAAAAGTGAATCGACAAATCAACATGCAATAATGTTGTTGTAATGGATCAATTTCATTTTTGCCGTGGTTAAGGTCATCTCCAATCATTTATACCATATTTAAAATTTACATCATTTTTAGATATTTGTCTCATAAAAATTTTGTAGTAACTCTATATTTGGTGTTAATCCATTGAAAAGTCCAAAAATGGGTTTGAATTTAGTGCATGATTGGAGAAATTGTCTACATCAAAAATGAGTTTTGGTGTATGATTGGAGATGGTCTAATTACTCTATAGCCTTTTATGTACAATTGTTATATTTGTATAAATATATTGTTAAAATATCAAGAAACTATCTATATTAAAGAAAAATAAAGCTCATTGGTTATGGATCTACATTTTGTTTATCATTATGTGTCAATAAGAAAAAAAATTGCGAATACAAAGTAAAAATTAAATCGTTTTTGTATGCCATATACATATTACTCACAAATTGTGATATTTTTTTTTATATTTTAAAATTTATCTACGTATTTATATTTTCATAATTTCAATTAAATCATTTAAACAAAATATATTACTCATAAATTCATTTTCAGATTAGATAAATTACAACTGGTCAACATATCATCATATTATAAAAGGAAAAACAATATTCTATAAATTAGTACTCCGTATTAAACAATTATTTGAAGTCCGTGCCACACCAAATGTGACTTCTATTGTGAGACGAAGAGAGTACTATGTACTCCATCCGTTCTAATTAACACATTTGCTAAAATGAAAATATCAAATGTCATTACTTCCATTTTATATTCTCCCTTTATTTTTTTTTTCTCAACTCATAAAATAAAAATATAGTACGTAAAAAATTTCGTGGCGAATAGACTATGCTCCATTTAAGGTTCGGTGGAATAATTACATATTTTTTAAAGTGTACATAATGATATTAGTTCCTTTTTTTTAATTATTTAGAATTCGTAGTATTTATATTAAGTGAATATTATATGGCCTGTGCATAGCACGGGTGATGATACTAGTATCATATCAAAGGGGAAACTAAATTTGAGGAATTAGGAAATGACTCAGATTTTGATGCTGCATCGAACTCAATGATGGATGCTTCTAGGCGGGAATGGATCCCCTGCTGTGCTCCCACCACAGTAGGGTGTGTTGTGCACTCACAACATAATATTAAAATGTAATATACTTAGTATTTTAATATTTGATTTTATAAATATAATAATGAGCTGTGAGTGCACAGCACACCCTGCTGTGGTGGGAGCACAGCAGGGGATCCATTCCCCTTCTAGGCCATAGGCATATTTGAGGCCTAGCTAGTGCTAGCTGAAATTCTCTTTTTATATACCACTTCCATTAAAAGTGAATCGTATTCCTTCGTAGATTATCCTATTAAAAATAAAATATTTCCTAAAATATAAATAAAATCATCTCTATTTTTTCTTTTCTCTTACTTTATTCTCTTTATTAACTAACAATACAACCCTACATAAAATCTCGCGCCAAAAAATAAATATTTCATATTTAATGGGACGAATAGAGTAAAGATTCTTAGAGCATTCACAACCGTGCTCTTATTTAAGGCATACCACCCCCAACCATGATATTCTCCAAGTGCATGTTCTTCACTATTTATGGGTCTCACTATTCTATTATTCAATTTAAAAACTATATTTACTAAAAACATTTCATTAATAATAAAATTTAATTAAAAAATCTGAAAGTGACATCGCAAATTCCTAAATGATTAAAAATTGTTAATTTAAATCCTAAAAATTTAAGAGTACATAATTTAAATCCTAAAAATTGAAAATCACATTAAAAAGTACATACTTGCAAATCATTGTAAAATACATAAAAATTACTCTTTCGGCGGCAATGGTGAGGAGTGCAATTGTTTGTTGATGTGTCGCTCATTCTGACAGCGACATACAGGAAGTGTCGGAAGTTGTAGCGACGTGCAACATTCCAAATAAAATAGTAGTAGAAGAATCAGGGGTCGTTTGGTTTGGCTCGTCTCGTCCCTCTTCCTCTAGACATACTTGAATTAAGAAAAATGTTTGAGAGATAATTTGGTTTGAAGTAAAATATTGGGTGATGAATGAAGGTATTTTATAGATGATTTGGATGAGTTTGTATAAAAAAAGTAAAAAAATAAAAAGGGTCATAAACGGTTCTATTTTGAGAAGTGGGGAAAAAAATTTAAAAAATTTTGAATTCGAACTTTTTTATGATTTTTTTTTTTTAAATGAAATAATATTAAATCGACGCCCAACCCACGTCGCGTGGACTGGCGCATGGTCCTCCGCAGAGAGCGCGCAAGAGCACGTCCGTGCCGTCGGCAAGAACACAATGGTGAGCAGTCGCTCTACTAGCAGGTGAGCAGTCGCTCTACTGTGCTAGCGGCACGGCCGTGCTCTTGTGCTATTGTGCAAGGCAGCGTTGTGGATGCTCTTAGTCGTTACGTAATTTATTTATGATTATATCCATACTTTTGTTGATCTTAATCATGTTATTATGTTATCCTGATGATTTAAATTGAAGCTTAATCCATTGAGTAATAAAGGCGAACAAAACCAAATCGAAATTGAGTAAACTGAATTTAACCATTGACTAATAGTGAACAAAACCAAATCGAAATTGAGTTGATCAAATTTAACCATTGAAATTCAATCTTGTTTTTTTACCATTGATTATGGGTAAAAATATAAACTATATACTTATTAGTATCTCCCCGTAATGCATAAACTTTCCAATTTCAAAATATTTAAACAATACATTACTCTACACGTCATTTTATTTTCAACTTATTACATTACGCTACTAATGATATGGAGCTCACTCTGTACTAACACTATTACACTACCATTTTTCTTTCTCTTACTTTACCAATTATACATTAAAATCCATGTCGAACCAAATATTCATACTTTTCAGGAGGGATAACTCAAAATTTGGCAGGTGTATGGCAGCAAAAAGCATTATGAGTACAATACGAACAATACAACCAGTCAACTTGAAGCTGAATCAGATGATACAGAGTGTACTTGAGATACAGCACGAGCAAGTAGAAGCAGCACAAATGATTTGCCTCTCGTATCTCTCGTCATCAACCTTCACGCATCTGCCAGCAACAAAACCGAAAGTTAAGTAATCTTCACTAATTGTTAGGAAAAAACAAACAAAGAAAAGAACTCAGGGCTCACCATTTGTAGTGTAAGCAGTTCCTAAAGCAAAATCAGAGGATGCCCTAGGGATTGACATCGACAGCTGAGTAGAGGTGAAGGTGCTTTGGCTGGAACCGTCGTTATCGAGATTGGACCACGATTCCTTAGTTGTGGGCCACTCACTGAAGAAGAGATGCTCCTGCTTCAATGTTGACGGTGAACTGAAATCACTCCCAAATAAGCCGTGCTGCTGCTGTTTTGGCAAGCTAGCATTATGGGCTCGAAGGCATGAGTCATATATTGTTGAGCAGAAGAAGTGGCTAGATATCGAGAATCGGATCCTTGTTTGAACAAGGAGCTAGAAGAAACATGAGAAGGCGTGAGAGCCCACGTGCCGCTGCCTGCACTAGGACCTAAATCCACACCTCCCGCCCTTCCAGAAGCTTCATGTGAGAAACTATGCTCACCGACATCATCACAAGAGGCATACGAGAGATTAGAAAGAGTATACTTTCCCAAATTGATTATCAATACTCTTATCAATTTTATGGAAAATAATAAGTGTGAATTTTTCATCATATAACAGCACAAAGTGCATGTAAAACCTAACACACCAATCTCATTGATTTTACATGTTTCTTTTAACATAAGTCATAACATAAGATCCTTTCTGTCAACAACTTTCACACCGTCCGAACCCAATCCCAGCTAGCCCCATGAAAAGAAAACACCCCACCAAGCAAAT
Organism: Salvia hispanica; assembly: GCF_023119035.1. Classification (NCBI taxonomy): domain Eukaryota; kingdom Viridiplantae; phylum Streptophyta; class Magnoliopsida; order Lamiales; family Lamiaceae; genus Salvia; species Salvia hispanica. The sequence goes on from NC_062968.1 coordinate 12,487,511, forward strand.
CAGTGAAGCCCAACTAGCAGAAATATTAGCTTCCTCAACACAAGAAGAATATCAAATGAGTTGCATTGATCAACACAGGCAATTGTGTGTGACGAGGCAACTCTTGAATAATCCCATTGCATGCGAATTAGAAGGAACTTGGTTACTGTTCACCTTAGAGAACTGTGTATCCCATTATTCCCATTCATATTGTAATCCCAGTAGCTTCTACTAACTTAACTACAGTACCTAAAGTTGATGGCTACAGAGTTCACCAGATTATATCATATTCCCTCCATCCGTCGTTACTTGTCCCAATTTGTCATTTCCCGTGAATATAATCTCATTTGTTTTTCCTACTTTTGGTAATGGACTCCACATTCCACTAATTTTATCTCACTCACATTTTATTATAAAACTAAAGGACCCATCTTCCACTAATTTTTTCCACCCACTTTCCATTGAGCCAAGTCAAAGTAGGAATCTTATTGGCGGACGGAGGGAGTATAGGAAACCATAGGACAGACTTTGCTATGATTAGATTAACAATTCACTTCAGGCAGTAGGATGAGATGAGTGCAATGATGTTACTTCATCATACGAACAAAATTTACTTATAGCAGCAAGATCAAACTAAACTATCAAGCATCAATAAGTACCTGAATTCCCTGCCACTAATCCCATATGGTCCCATATGCAGCTTTGATGCATTGCTCCCAACAAACAATCCTTTGGAATTAGCACCAGAGTACAATGGCACCTGTTGAGAGCTTCCACGGTCGGTACCTCCCCCATTAGATGAGCGGGGTACTGCAGTCAACAAGGACTGTGATGTTGGTTGAGATTCCACATGCTTTCTTGAACGGTTGCGACCACGGTGCATGTGTCGCTCACAATACTTCGAGTCTGGATGTGCATCTTTAGAGCACCTCCACTTCTTCCCATCTGTTCTCCGGCATCTCCCCGGCTCGGGATCAAACTTCTTGCCATAGTAGGAACAATAGTTCACTGCCATGAAAATGACTAAAAAAGTTAGATGGCATAACAAATTGAAGCATATCAGCCTTAATTTCAATCCATTTAGCATCCTCAATAATATCATGGCCTATAATCCAAAATTGCATCTTACAACCAGCAAACAAATCCAATTCTCAATGAATGATACAATAAAGTTGTAAATAGTTAGTTGCATTTCTTGTCCAAACAAGAAAACATTTACTCGGATTTTTGCAACAAAAAGCTCACTAACTTTACAGAAGCCTGCACAGATACTCCTAATTACCATCTCTTTTTTGCAAAGGTGCATATAAGAAAGCTCAATGTACAGACATCAAAAAGGCATATTACAGGGGGGATGGTTGAAGACATGGGCGGGCAGTCCATCGAAGCTGTGGCGGAACAGCCTAACGAGGTCTGGTGGCAGCGGCAGGCCAGCCACCAAGTACTTGTACACTATGGCTTGCTGCTCCAGCTCCTTGAGCTGCACTTGAGTGAATGGTGGGGTCCTATAACCACCATACCCCAGCTCTGCCGTCGTCATCGCTTTCTCGCTCATCACACACCTATAAAATCTCTCTATTCACCCCACAACACGAGTGAATACAGGAATCTGCAAAAGTAGTTGACAAGATTGCATTAAGCAAGGAGTACATAATAACCAAACACTGCACACAATCAAGGGAATGCTTCCTAGTTTTCATGCTCTTCATTTTCCAACTTTCAATTTTATCCCCTTTTTTAGGGTTGAAATTAGGGTTGAAATTTTTTTCGATTTTCATAAAAGCTGCTACCTTTTGCAGCAGAAACACACGCGTGCAGAAATTATTGGCAAGATGCACCGGAAAATGAAGAGCAGGGACAAAAACAAGGTGTCGATCTAGGGTTTGGGGAAAACATGGAAGAACAATCAGAGAGCAGAAATTGGGCATTAAAAGGTGAGATAATAAGTGAAGATGTTGGGGAGGAAGGAGAAATTGATGATGATTTGCAGTTTATGGATTAAAGTGGGGCAAATTCCTGGTTGAAAAGGATAGATCGAGAGAATTTAATGAGGAAGGTAGAAGGGGGTGAGAATAGAGGGGGCAAGTGCAACCTCAAACCTACGATTGGGTGAGAGTGGGGGTGGCCGTCGAAGTGCAATTAAGGTGGGTGGCGGTGGAGATGGAGATTGAGCTGCGGTGGTCCACTGTCGTTTAACTTGTTGCTTGATTGCTTCTCTTTGATAGTAACATTGCATCAACTCCCAATCTTTGTCGTTTTCTGCCTACATTTAACCGCTCCGATCACATAATGTATTCCCTAATTCATCTCTTACTCCACTCTTCACATGAGAGTGGACCCCGCTATGTTTATGAGGGGTGAGGTAGGAGATGAATTAGAAAATGGATTAGGTGATCCGGATTGACATTTAACACAGTTTTCATTTTGCCTTTCTTCAAAACATAGACTAAAATACCTTTAGTTATAAAATTTACATTTTTAATTTATTCAAATTAATACATGTGAATTCATGATTCGCAATTTTATAATTTAACTAAAATTTACATTTTTAATTTATTCGAATTAATACATGTGAATTCATGATTCGCAATTTTATAATTTAAAACAAACTTATAGCATTATTCTTCAAGAGTCAATAGTATATAGGAAACAGATCAAATGACAATGTTGACAATCCATTCACATATTATCTTCAAAAAAATAGGTTACTTTTATTGTTCTGAAATTATGTGGAACATAAGTATTAGTAATAGGAAATATTTTAAAAAACATATAAAAAGATCTAGAAGATTTGATTAAAATTGGATAATGAGTTTCACAATTTTATTTCATTATTCTCTAGGATCATATAAAATTAGAATTTTATTATATGATATTTATTTTCATAGTATGATTATTAGGATTTGATTTGATAATATTTACTCCTATTTTATACTATTATCTAATTTTTAATAATAAATCTAGAAGATTTTGTTTAAAATTATTTTTATTTATAATTTTTATTGTTAGAATTTGACTTATTTTTCTTAAGATATCTTTTGTCGTTATATTGTTTGGTCACAATAATAAAGAAATAAAATTGTAAAATTTGTACTCTAATATTAAAAAATTCTTCTAATTTTTTTTTATATTCCCTCCGTCGAGAAAAAAATAATTACATCTTTCAATTTTTTATTCACCAAAATTAGTCTTATAAAATAAAAAAATTACTCTCAATTTATTACTCAGTTTACCTTTATCCATATTTTTCTCTCTCATATTTTACCGACTTGATCTCTTTCTCTTTCATGTTATACTATCAATTTTGCATTAAAACTCATGTTATTTACCCATAGTCTATTTTTTTGGCTACGGGTAGTATCTTTACATATTTCCTACAAAGCAATATCATATTCTAAGAAATATAAAATTTCACAATTCTACTCCTAAACTTTTTTTTCATATACTCTATTATTTTATCTTATTAAATATTTCATCCAAACTAATACTCTCTCCATCTCAACGAAGATTACCCGATTTCCTTCTTGGTTTGTCTCAATCAAGATGACTCATTTCTAAAAATATAAACAACTTTATCTCTACTTTATTCTCCATGTTACTTTATTCTCTCTTCATTTAACACACAAAATAATGCTCCCTTCATCCCACTCTAAATTGAGCATTTCTAATTTGGCACGAGATTTACGTAGTGTTGTTTTGTGAGTTAATTGGAGAGAGGATAAAGTAAGAGAAAGAGAAGAGAGAGTGACAACCCAAAAAATGTATCACTTAGAATGGGATGGAGGGAGTACGGCATAAACTCTCGTGATATTCTCAATGCTGACATGATATGCATGTTGGCCCAGTCGGGGGTTGTAGATGTTGCCATAAAGAACATAGATGGAGCCTATGAATATGAGGTGATAGTGACCACCTCTTTCGCGTGTTGCTACGCTCCAATTATGGCGAAGTAGGGGTTTCCCGGGCCTCTTAGACGACATCACCTTCGAATATAGATGTCCTCTTGTCCAAAGAGTGGAAGTGTTTGACGAGGTAGTGTAAGGCATCACCTTTGAAGAGAGATGTCTTCTAAACTGTAGTATTTTCATGAGTTACGATTAAATTCCTTGTTCGTGCAATATGTGCGTTCTTGTATGCAATTAATTGTGTAACATGTGAATCAATTAATCTCATAATCAGTCGAATATATCAGTTCATCTTATTTATTCGTTTTTGCAAGTGTTCCATTGTGCATGGGTCATCATAACCGCAACACTTAGAGCATCTCCAACGGCGGATGTCGCGGTAGGACGTCGCGGAAGTCTGACCGGACGTCCGCCGTAGTGAGCAAAATGGTAGGACACGGACGTCCCGTGCTCCCGTCGGATGGGCTCGGATATCCGACCCACGGGCGGGCGGACGTCCGACAAAAAATTATTTTTTGTTTTTTTTTAAACTATATAAATAGGGCTTCTTGAACTTCATTTCATTCACACCACTTGTGTTGACAAGTTTCTCTTTCTAAACCTACAAGTTTCATTTCTACTAAAATGGAGTACAATAGGAACTCCCCCACCACGAGCGGAGGAAACACACCCACGCTTCCCACCGGAACGGAAGGAAACTTTGCGAGGATGAATCCCCAAATGGCAGGGATGAATCCCCAAATGGGGGGGATGAATCCCCAAATGGCAGGGATGGCGGGGATTACTCCCCAAATGTTCTACAATATGTACAATTGGATGAGTCAGATGGATGGGATGATGCCCGGGGCAGCGGGGATGGGGAGTATGCCGCCAAATATGGCGGGGATGGGGAGTATGACTCCGGGGATGAGTGGGACGATGCAGCACAGGAGCCCGAGGACGCCTAGAGAATCTGTCTATCGCTCATATATAGATTTGTTGTCCGACGATTCCCCTAGTACTGTTCCGGAGACTCCGTACGCCGGCATCGAGACTTTCTCTTTTGAGGAGTTGGGGCTATCGCCGATACGTGAGACTCCCGATGAGGCGGAGCCTGCTGCAAGGGGTAGGGGCAAAGGCAAGGGCAAGGCCAGGGCGGGCGGGGTAGGGGCACGGGCAAACCCCCGGGCTCTTCCTCGCAAACGGGGGCAGAGGAAGAGGAGGGTGAGGAGGAGCGGGGGAAGAGATCGATCTGGACCGTGTGGGAAAATGCCGCGCTTGCGAAGGCCTGGGTCGGTGTAGTCAAGGATCCCTATGTCGGGGCGAACCAGTATATTGACCGATTGTGGCATCGCATTAGTCAGGCCTACCTCACACTCAAACCGGCTGGGGCGAAGCCTCGCACTCCCGAGCAATGCCGGAAATAGTGGGATCGGTTGAGGCCTAAGCTCAGTCGTTTTGCCGGCCTCTACCAAAACAACCTGCGCATGGCAACCAACGGCATGTCTGAGGAGGATGTGAAGAACCGGGCCTTGTCCCAGTACCCCGACAACGAATTGAAGTTCAAAGAGTTTGACCAATGGGAGGCCATTCTCGTGGTCAGGAGTTCGCACAAGTTTTGTGCGGGTGTCGACTCGGGCTGGAAGCGGACGAAGATCAACTCTTCCGGTGAGTACAGCAGCAGTGCTGGTTCGCACGAGCTCCTCGAAGCCGAGGATGTGTCCCCGCTACCACGATCAGACTCTCGTCGTCGTCGTTGCCCGATGGGGCAAAAGGCTGCGCAATGGATGGCGAGGGGAAGCGGCGGCCGCAACGGGTCCTTCGAGGTCCAATCGGAGGCCCCTGAAGCCCCAGATGAGTACGACCGTCTCACCCGCGCGCAGCTAACGAAGACCCCGAGTCAGAATATGCATAGTTGGTTTAGCACGCACGATCCTGTGTACAAAAGGATGTGCAAGGATGTGATCGACGCATGTCGGCGCGATTTAGAAATGCCACCCGTTGATGATTATGGCGTCGAGATTGGGGGCGGGGACGTCGGAGGCGGCAGCGGCACGGGCGACGGGGACGAGGACGAGGAGGAGTGAGAGCCGAGGGTTGTATTTCTCGAGTTTTTATGATTATGTAATTTTTAAGTATTATGTAATCTTTTTTAAAGTATTATGTAATTTTTTTTTAAGTATTATGTAATTTTTTTTAAAGAAGTATTCGAATTTTCCCGTATTCCGTGTCGACATTTTAATTCCGTAAATTGAATAATTGTGAATTTAATTTTATTGCGGGAAGTCCTAGTGAAGTCTTAGTGCAGCGGAAGTCCTAGTGATGTGACAGTGAAATGGGAAGTCCTAGTGATGATGTGGCAGGAAGTTTTTGTGGGAAATCCTAGTGGGAAGGGCGCCACCGGAGATGCTTTTAAGTTTGCATGTCGTAGAGGGGGTGGGGATTAATCCACCCTTGTCTTCGTCAAATGCCAAAATAACCTCGGATTTGTAGATCGTAGTCGGATAGATAATCCACCCTAAGGGCTTCCCGCGGATTAAAGTTAGTTAGTACTCCTATTTGATAATAATCAATGCAAAGAAATGAATGGGGTTTAGACACTTAAATTAGAATATAAATTAAATGAGGTCAGATATGTAAAGCGGAAATTGGATTATAAAATTATGTAAATCTCAACAACATTCCATTTTGTTACTGTATTAAATTGTAAGTTGTAACTGGTTTGAAGTTACTCCGTCACTGGAAGTTGTTGAAGGCTAGGGATGAAATTAATTGTTGGGGTAATTTAAGTTGTTGGAGGCTAGGGCTGAAACTAATTATCGGGGTAGATTAAGTAATTGCGCACACCCACTTTTTATCCAAAATATATAATGGGAAATTATGCACAACTAAGACAAGTTTGATTGGTTGTTATGGAGCATTTAAACCTCTCAAATTAATTACACTCATCGATTATTTTTATGAACTTGGTATGGAATAATTTTTATAGGATAAACATGGAATGTTATATGATAGGATGGCAACTACATTTGTCCTCCACTATAATTGGATGGAAATAAAAGGATGTATTATACATTGGATTATAAAATTAAGGCATAAAACTATCCATTCGTGATTATTAATACAAGACCCGTTAAATATCAATTAGTAATGTCAATTGATTAAAAATTAGTTATAATTGACTTTCAAAAATTATCCAAAAATTTTAAATGATTATAACTATCTTAATTTAAATTATTTTTTTATACAATTTATATCAAATTAAAAATAATTTTATAAGGATTCTAACGAGATCTTAATTGCACATGTTCCGATGTCAAAATTAGAAGAAGAAAAATTTCTTTAATTTTCGTAGCTTTCATAATGTGTCAATATAATACATATAAAATGTCAATGCTTAATTGTGTTGACATATTCAATGAATCATATTGACATGTTTAATGCGCTTTATTGAGATTTTGATCCAAAATTCTAATTTTGATAGTTTTCTTATCTTTTTAAATTTAAATAATACTCTCTACGTCCCACAAAAGATGTCACACTTGTGGGATAACAAGAGATTTTAGGAGGTTTTGTTTTATGTGTTAGATGGAGAGAGAAAATGTAATTTTTATATTAATGTGAGATATAACTATTTCCAAAAATGGAAATGTGACATCTTTTATGGGACAAACTAAAAAGGAAAGTGCGACATCTTTTGTGAGACGGAAGAAGTAATAAAACAAAATTACACATGGCGATTTATAGACAACTAGATCTCTACAAATTTTATGGTTCTAAATTAGTTGTAGTTAGCAATTAAAAGTTGAGTTAGTAATTGATCACTCCGCATAAAACATAATCATAACTAAAATAAAATGTTGTAAAAGAATATGAAACATAAACTACTACGCCCTCCGTCCCATAGTAGATGCCACACTTTCCTTTTTAGTTTGTCCCACAAAAGATGTCACATTTCTTTTTTTTTATAGAAAAAACTCTCTCTCACATTAATACAAATATATTATTTTCTCTCTTCATCTAACACACAAAATAACACCTTCTAAAATCTCGTGCCAATTCCCTAGTGTGATATCTACTTTGGGGCGGAGGGAGTACTACTATAAATATTGAATTTTTATATTTATGCAACTTGTCTATAAAAACTTAGGGCAAATTGCCCATAAAGTTATGAACTTTTAAAATAGTTTGGTTTCTCGTGAACTTTAAATATTGCATAAAAGTCATGAATTTTTCTGGACTGTGTAAATTCCTCCTACGACCCGATAAATTTCCGACACAATTACTTATCCTACGTGGCGCGGTGGAGGCGTGACTTGCCAAAACTCCACTAATTCTGATTGCTTCTCTTCTATATTTACAATCTCTGACCCTGGAATTATCACAAACATGCAAGTAGCACAAATGGAAACATACAAATCAAATTCCATCCAATCGAAGTCAACATAAAAATAACATTAATTCCACAATTCAAAAATTGAACCCTAAATTTGTCATTTTCCAAGTCACACCTCTGGCGCCACATGATAAGTTTGTACCGAAAATCTATCGAGTCAGGTCGGATAGGAAATTTACACAGTCCGATAAAATTCATGACTTTCCATGCAATATTTAAAATTCACGGAAAAAATCAAATTATTTTGAAAATTCATGACTTTACGTACAATTTGCCCCAAAACATATAACAAAATATAAACCTAAATTGACAAGCTTAGTCAGCTATCTACTGCCAAAATTGAGATCCAAGCCACAATTCAAAAAATGATTATTCAAGATTTTTAAAAAACTAAGAATGTTGAGGACTTGATAAAAGCAATATTCCAGATTATAGTATACATAACATACTACTAATCCTCAAATGTATGTTAATCTCACACAATCATACACAGCTTTGAATAATTCAGGGTAAAACACTAGTCATCAAATTACATTTATTCGAATAATACAAGCAATCGATTAAAGGAATGCTGAATACCGATTGTGACAAATCCAATGGTTGGGGTGATATGTTATTATGGTACAACACAAGCAAGCAAAGAAAGTAGCTCACATTCATCATCCAACTTCAAGCATCTGCAATCAACAAAACCCAAAATTATAGTGAACTCTTATATAAATAAATTACTACTATACTAAATTGGCTCACCATTTGGAGAGTAAGCAGTTCCTGAAGTAAAATCAGAAGGAGTGGACATGGACAGCTGGGTCGAGGAGAAGGTGTTTTCGTTTGTTCCATTATTATCGAGATTGGACCATGATTCCTTGGTTGAAGGCCACTTGCTGAAGAAAAGATGTTCATGCTTCAGTGTTGTAGGTGAACTGATATCACTCCCGAATAGGCCGTGTTGCTGTTTTGAAGAGACAGGCTCATAGGCATGAGGCGTGTATTGCTGAGCTGAAGAACAGCCAAGCATTCGGGAATCAGAGCTTTGTTTGAACAATGAGCTGGAAGAAACTTGACCAGGCATGAGACCCCATGTGCCAGTGCCGCTGCCTGCCTTTCCAGAAGCTTCTTGTGAGAAACTACACCCGTCACCAACATAAGAGAGAAAAACATGAGGGAGATTAGAAAAGTGTAGCTTCTCATTAACTGAGATTCGGATGCCCAGCCACCAAAAATCATAACCAACCAGAGTACCAATTCATTGAAGGCCGTAGAATGAGCATCAAGTTGTTATTTAACTAAACAATCAAGCATCACTAATGAGTACCTGAATTCCCTGCCATACGGTCCCATCTGCAGCTTTGTTGCATTGCTCCCAACAGATGATCCTTCAGAATTAGCACCAGAGTACAGCGGCATCTGTTGAGAGCTTCCACGGTTTATACTGCCCCCTATAGAGGAGTGGGGTACTGCAGTCAACAAGGACTGCGAAGTAGATTGAGATTCCACAGGCTTTCTTGAACGGTTGCGACCACGATGCATGTGCCGCTCACAATACTTTGAGTCCGGATGTGCATCTTTTGAGCACCTCCACTTCTTTCCATCAGTTCTCCGGCATCTCCCTGGCTCAGGATCAAACTTCTTGCCATAGTAGGAACAATAGCCCACTGCATGATGAATGAAATTTGATTTCCAAAAAAAGTGACTATGCATTTTAGTATGCTAGAAGAAGTAAATTAAAATTTTAGCGTTTCATTATTGCTCAACCGCATACTGGATTTCTTCTCTATACACTTAATATCCAAATTAAGCCATGCACACAACCAATTGGCATGGGAACGAGCAAATCATATCCCAATAAATAAAGCCCTAATCCTACTCAACATAAGCAAACTTTCTCCATAGACACACCATCCAAACTAGAACATATATTTGCTGCAAATCTCAGTTTGTGTAACAAGAAAGCTCACAAATAGATAAAGCATACAGCATTATAATATTATTAACAAATTTTAGCAGCAAAATGAATAAACAGAAGCTTACACATTCCAAAACACACCACAGATATACAAACTCAACTGGAGCTTGCTAACATGCCTAAAGCTGATTTGTTATCATCTCTTTACATGTGAGAATGCAAGTATATACTCAGATAAATAACAAGAAGTTAGGGCATTACACGCAGGATGGTTGAAAAGATGGGCGTAGAGCCCCTCGAAGCTGTGGCGAATAGGCGTAACGAGGTCCGGTGGCACCGGTAGGCCAGCCACCATATACTTGTATATCATGGCTTGCTGCTCCAGCTCCTTCCACTGCACGTCTGTGAACAGCGGTGCCCTATACCCAAGCTCCGCCCCCATTCCCATCACCGAGATTGGCGCTTTCTCGCTCATCCTACCTCCTCCAAACTACACTATTTTCCCCTATTTCAAAAGATCAAATACAGCAGCACTAAGGAATCTGCATAAAGATATTGATTGAATTAGGGAAAACATAAACACGGATACATTTCTAATTTCTGCAATGCAGACTAAAGAGATTTTATCAATTTCTACACAAAATTGATAACCTAAAATAGTCCACATTTTTTTGGCAACAGAAATACACACACATGCATAATGCAATCAGAATCCGAATAATCAAAGAGGCGGGCGAAAATTAAAAATTGGGGAAATGAAAAAGGCAAGCCCACGCAGTCAATGTGGTCGTGCGCTCACCTTCAGCGGGGACAGATCTAGGGTTAGTCAAAACATGGAGAACGATCTGAGAGCGTAAAGTGGGGGAATAAAAGCTGGTGGGTGGCAATAATGAGCGAAGATGTTCGACCACAGTGAGACGCACTGATGATTTACCGTACATACAATAATTGGGACGAAATTAATGAAATTGGGGAAATTAAATGAGAGAGGAGAGGGGGTGGGAGGGCAACCTGCGATTGGGTGGCCGTGATGTTGCTGCGGCGGTGCGGTGGCGGTGGTCCAGTGGTAGTTTAAATTCTTGGTACCGTATGATGACAAACAGTGGGCAACTGGCAATCTTTGTCGTATTGCTTTTGGGGGTTGAAGATTCATAGGTAGCAATTAGTACATTTTCGATTATATTTATTCATCATAGCATTAGGGCACCCGCAACACCGCGTTGCGAGTGGGTTGAAGATGGCTCGCGAGCTAGCGCGCAACGCCTCCCCCACCCCCACGTGGCGCGCTGTGGTGTGGGCCATGAGTGGCATCAATTTGTGACAATTTTAAGTTATTTTTTAAATTAAGATTAATAAAAAAAATTCACTTTCCCATATTATTGTTTTTTTCAATTTTTTTATCGTCTAATTTATGTAACTTAACAAATACCTCGTTAATCACATGATTTTTTTTATACAAAAAAAAACTCCCCCCTGCTCATTTTTTCTTCTAAAAATTTTACATTCTCTCATTCTCAATTTAAGTATGGCTGACCAAAGGGACTATGTATTTCACCGCTTAAAATAAATTATAATTTTAAAATTTGAATTTTGTCATTTTCAAAAAATTTAATAAAATTGTCAATATCGTAATATTAAAATTATTGAAAAAAAATTGAAATGAAATTGGTGGCATCCATGAAAATTTAAGAGAAGATATATTTAAGAGATGAAATAATATAGGTGATGTTTCTGGAGGGAGTACTATTTATGGATATCACTATTTCATATATTCTTTATTTTTTTGTTCTCAACCAATTTAATTCTAATTAAATATTATATTAAAATTATAATGACATTTTATAATTTATTTGTTCTCTTAACTAAAGGATATTTATATAAAAATGACATTTTATTAAATATAACACTAAAATGATAATTAAAATTCCATAATTGAAATGCTAAATTCAATTTATAAAAGCGATAAAACCCATAATTTTTGATTGAGAATGCAAATAAAATATTTTAGAGAGAAGAATGAGTGACAAATAGTTTTTTTTTATGTAAAAAAATGGATAATGAATAGGGTATTTATATACTTCCTCCATTCGAGTATACACTTTTTTCTTTTTAGTACATCCCACAAGAGCATGCACTTTCTAATTTTGTAAAGTTTTTCTCTCTAATGAGGTAAGACTCATTCTTCTTTAATAATATTTCAATTACTGTTTCTTTCTATCTCTCTTTTACTTTATTAAGTATGCATTAAAACTCGTGCCCTACCAAGAGCCCAAGAGCCCATACTCTTGTGGGACGGGGAAGTGTGATTTATAGATAAACTGGATATTAAAAAATGAAAAAAAGGAAAAAAATGATAATATTTGATGAAGGGGAAACATTTATTTTTATAATTTTCTGAAATTTTTAGTTAAAAAATCAAAATCCCCAACAGTCAAAACGACGCCCACTTACAGAGGGACAAGTGGGCGTCACCGCGCTTTTGTATCGCGCCACATGGCAGGGACGCGTGGTTCCACCAGAAGGGACTGTGATCTCCGCAAATGGTCACCCTCTTGGACGGAATGCCTACAACAGTGACCCGTCCAGCCGAATCGGGCACCGTTGCGAATGCCCCATAGCCTTTTCGTATCTTGTCTCATTTTTCTATTTCGGTCAAACCATTTTGCATATTTCATTTATTTTTTAATTATTTCGTTCATATATACAAAAATAATTTTATTTATGAATACCATGAGTTTTCAGAAATTGCAAATTATTAGAGTGAAAAAGTAAAAGTGGCAAGAAAGTTTTCATAAATAAAAATGAGACTAATTTTAATGGACAATGAGATTCTTTCGTGTAATGGTTGAAATATTTGGTAAATAGTAAGTGTGTCCCAAATTTCACTAACTTATTTTACTCATATTTTATTATAAAATTAATAATAATATAAAAATGTTATAAAATTAATAATAATATAAAATGTGACTTATATTCTATTAGCTTTTTAAATGTACATTCATTTATATTTTTTAAAATATATATCGAATCAAAGTGAGATGCACATTGTCGAATAAATATATTCCTTGTCAAGGTTCAAGTATTCTAATTTTAATAAATGACTCCATAAAACAAGTAAAATATGCTAGTGATGTTTTTTGTAATAGCACATATTTTGATTGGAATGATGTGATATTAATCAAGATTTAGCCTACTTTATTTGTTGAGCATCCAATTGTGAATGTTTCGGGCACCAATTTTGATGATCCCTTGCTTCGTGAGATTGTAAATGGTAATTATAGATTTGCATATTATGTGTTCCATACTTCCATTCATTGACCTAAATTAGAGAAAAAGATCTCTGACTTACACACGTATACACGCTCACATAAATCTATACTTATATATATAGAAAGAAAGATGGGAATTGGATTGACGACCAAAGAAAAATCATATCCTCTCTATTCACCATTAGAATATCCATAGACCACAATGATCAGACTAGTGTGAAAGATGGGAATTGAATTGACGACTAGAGAAAAATCATATTCTCTCTATCCGCCATTAGAGTATCCACAATGATTGGACTAGTGTGAAAGATGGGAATTGGATTGACGACAAGAGAAAAATCATATTCTCTCTATCCGTCATTATAGCATCCACAATGATTGGACTAGTGTCCGCCCATTGCCACATCAGGTTGTCATCAGCATTTCTTAGTCCGGCCCTTTCTTCTGCAGTGGTATCGGACTAGTGTCTGCCCTATCAATTAAAACTCACTTTTCATTTAATTTGTTATGAAAAGTGAGTGTAAAAAAAGTTGGCGGAATATAAGTCTCACTTGTATGTATTACTTTTAAATGAAATGTGATGAGTTAGTGGAATGTGGGACATGATTACCAATTATAGCAAAAATAAACCGGGACTCATATTCGCAGACGGACTAAAATGAAAAAATTAGACTCCTATTCGCATACGAAGAGAGTTCTACTCAAATACAAGGGGTGAGGGGTGGAAGAATTGTCGTGCGATAAAGGTGGAAAACTCATTGTGAGACGAACCTAGATATCTTTGTCACATGCTATGTTTTTGGTGAAAATTGGAACCGAACAACACATTAGAAGGAATTAACAGAAGTCATGGGTCATCCTACAAAACATGACCATATAAGAAGATTTTCTCTGTTTGAAAAACTAGTAGTTGTGTATTATCAATTTCATATTTCTTTAAAAGTTGAAATTTTTGTTCTTAGTGCATACTTTCAAAATTTTTGTTCTATAAATTTCCATTTTATTGTTGATACATTAAAAGTGTATTCTTTGTTTGTAAAGGGTCCACCAATCTCAATTATTAGTTGTTACGTGTATTTCATCAATCTCTATGGAACTGATCATATGTTTTAAGTATTTTATCAATCTCAACTAGTAGATGTCACGTGTATTTCATAAAGCTTGATGGAACTGCTTATACTTTTGTGCATCTCCTTCTAAAAACACCCAGCCATGAGTTACGATCAAACCTCAACGACACTTCCATCCGTGGCTTGTATATGTAAACGACGAAGCAGATGAAACGACAGCCTCTGCTCAAATTAAGCAGCCATTGAAGCCTTTTCTCAGGGCAGTTTCATCCAAGTTCCTTCCTATAAACACAATTTTGTTTGTACGTTTCTCCTCTGGCCCCCATTCCTTGCCCGGGCTTCCATCGAAAAAAGCATGGACTGCCTGTTAACAGAAGATATGGCGTATCAAAATTGTGTGATATCAAGACTTTGCCAAGGAACATCGAGAGTTGAAGAAGATGATGACCTGGAAAACATAGCGCTGCTCAGACCCACTCACTGACAATATTCCTTTCATCCTGTAAAGATCATCGCCTTTCTCTTCCACTAATGTATCGAGCCAATCATCAAACTGAGTTGAGTCACCAGCCATAGCAATGTTAACAACTTGGAATCGACTTCCAACTATAACTGATGTTAGAGTAGGAAGAGGAACCCTTACATAATCGAGGTCTAAGGTCCCTTCGGAAACAATGCTGACACTGGAGACGGAAGAGTCATGTACATGATCATTCCCTTTGTGATGATGCTCTGTAAAAGGATCTCAAGTTAAAAGAAACATACAAAATAAGTAAACCACTAAAGCTCGACTTGAAAAAAGAAAATGCAAAACACTAAAGCTCTGGAATCATAGCCAAGCCTACAATGGCAGGAAATGTATTCAATAAAGTAATATTCATGAATTGGTCCTAAAATGAAACAATAAAGGGAGAACACGATGACTGGCCTAGTTTAGACTTGCTCAACTCAGCCAACTATACCAAGAATTGATTGCTCCAATCTCGATTCATTCCCAGTTTCTCTTTTTCATATATTTCCGTGTTTGTCTCACGTATCATCAGCATAGAGTTTTGAATAGGAACATTGAACAATGTATGAAATCAAGACTAAAATAGACAAGTTATATCATACTCACCATGTCCAGTTTCATGATGATGAGAACAATGAGAATCTGATTTAACTTCAGCTTCAATCCTGCACACCAAAATGCGTTTAAATATCAATGCAATGGTCTGCTAACTATGATCATCACAAATATTTCAATTAGTGCAAAGTGAGTTTTAACACACACACAACAACAACAACGACAACAACAAAAACACCAGCCGAAATTAACGATTTCGCTTTCAAAGAAGATAAAGTTATAATACCTGTCAAGATCATAACCTCCCACTCCTAAAACAAAGTCCATGTCAACTAACCCATATTTAGCTCGTTTTATTTGTGCCATCCCATTGATATGCTGAAAAATGACCAAATATCATGCTTGTGAAACAAATAAGAGTAAACTACATAGTTAGGCCCTATAATTTTCATCTTCAGAACCTAGATGATAAATTCTTATATAAAGAACTTGAATCAGAAAATACATACCTTAACTCTTTTCATCAATAACTCCACTTCAGCCTCACTAGCTAAATCTGTCTGCCGATATTAACAGAATTAGATAAGTGCAAGATCCTAGAACTTATTGAAGCTCTCCAAGGATGTATATTAGCTATAGATGAAAAGTATTGATATGCTTCATATAATTTGAAAATATGCATACTTTATTTATAATAATACGGTCAGCAAAAGCAATTTGTTCCACGGCTTCATTCACCACAAATCTAGGCTTAACTTCATTTAAATGTTTGATTGCATTTACGGAATCCACTAAAGTAACAACCCCATCAAGTTTCACATGACGTGAGAGAAGCTCGTCGCTGTAAAAGGTTTCAATCACAGGACCAGGTTTCGCAAGACCTGAATAACAAACACCACCTCATCATATGTCAATTAGTCTGGATTAGACAGAGTCGTGAATGAAAAAAATAATCAACAATGCGTAATGACTAAATTCTACAAGTTCCTCTCCAGAAAAGTGTAAGGAAGCAAATAAAAAAATAGCACCTCCTCCATACCGAAATTCATGCATTTAACATACCAGTTGTTTCGATAACAATATGGTCAAATTTGTCTCGCCTATTCTTCACCAACTCCAAAAGCATTTTGACAAGATCTCCACGCACCGTACAACATAGACAACCATTATTTACCATGATAATCTCCTCGTTAGATGAAGAATGGCTAGCAACTAGCGAGCTATCGATATCTACTTCACCAAACTGCAATCAGCACATATCATAAGATTAACCTCAATATAGATAGTGTGACATCAAATATCATAATTTTTTCAAACAGTTCCTCTTCATTGATTTGTCCTTCTCTCTTCAAAGTTGATAAACATCTAACTATATGATTTTGACAGCATTAAAACTTTCAGCATCTTACATATGTTTAACCTCGTCTTCGGGATAGAGACAATTATTATACAATATAAACGAGCAACAAAGCCATACCTCATTCTCTATGACAGCAATCCGCTTTCCATGTTGAGATGTCAATATATGATTCAAAAGCGTGGTCTGCATTTATCAAAATTACGAAAAAGTTCAACAAACAAAAGAGCAGTATCCTCATACATTCAGCAATGGAATTTAAAGAGATCGGTACTAGGATAATCCAAAACCATTCACGACTTCGATCAAAATCCAAGGTTTAGCTATAATTCCAAAAACTTCAATAGAAAAACATTTCTCCTTTCAAACGGAATTACACTAAGAGAGAGAGAGAGAGATCGCATCGGAAATACGCACGCCTAAAGAGTTGATAACGCACCTTTCCGGAGCCAAGGAAACCGGTGATGACGGTGGCGGGGACACGGTTGTCGAAATTGAGAGCGGCGGCGGAAGAGTTCAAGTTCTGAGTGATCGATTCGGTTGCGTCGGTGGAGAAGCTTCTGGAAGGGAAATTGCTTCCCTGAGAAAGGAAAGAATTGAAAATTACGGGGAGATAATTAGCTAAGCGACATGGTGCGGGAGAGTTGATGAGGGAGCGAGGTGTCGTTTTGGCTAGCAGGAATGCGACAGCAGCTGCCATTGGAGATTTTGAGATTGAGCTTACAGTTGCACAGGAAGTTTAAACCCTAAACCCCAAAGGTTTTCGTTTTCTCTTTTTCTTTTGTTTTTAGCGTAATTGACAAATGTAAATAAGAACAAAGTAGTACAACAAATTTTAGCACTGTGGTATCATCGTTTTTTTTTTTTTTTAACAATGAAGGTCAAAACTGCTCTTAATATATGCCAATTTTATGATTTTGGTCATATATTTTATTTTTTGAATTTTTGTATCCTGAAATTCACCTCGAATTACAATTGATCCTACACTAACATCGATTTTTAAACGATTTTAATCCGATTTTTAAACGATTTTAACCCGAATGAGACTGTTAAAATCATCAAAATCGGATTAAAACCGTTTAAAAATTGACGGAATTGTTAGTGTATGACCAATTATAATCTGAGTTGAAATGTTCAGATGAAAAATTCAAAAGATAAAATATAAGATCAAAATCATAAAATAGGCATATGTTCAGGACTAATTTTGGCATTTATTTTTTTTTCTTTTTTTTTCAACTCTTGGAATTATTTTTTTCCTAATAATTGGGCTTGTAGTTGAAACTGATAGTACTACTTATTAATTTATTAATTTATCATTGGTAAAGGAAGTTGCAAATGGGGAGTCACTCTGCAATTTTTGAGTTGATGAAAGATAAACCGATTTATTTAGAGTCACTCAACAATTTTTTTTGTTGAATTAAATTATAAGAGTGAACTATAAAAAAAAAGTCTATGAACGATTAATGGTTTCTGATAAAGACTTAATTAATAACATTTGAAGTAATTTTTCACTATTTCTAACTATTTTTGCCCTTTCTTCACTTTTTAATTTTAAAAATATTTTAGCATTTTTGTTTAATATTTCTATCGTATGCATTCTCTTTCTTCTTCTATTTCTTTATTATTGTTTTATCCTCCATTTATTTTTAATTTAATCAGGTTTAACAATAAATATCCAATACACATCAAACTACAGATATTAACAAAAGCTTTAATTTTAAAATAAAAAATTATACAAACTAATTTGTACATGAGCGTTTTGGCAAGATTTATGGTTATGTACTACACAAAATATATTTTCGTTATATTTTTAATAGGAAGAGTAAGTATGAACATTGTTTTTAGGTTGTGTCTTACATAAAATTTAAGCACATCGGCTATAATTTTGTCCAAAAACATATTCATATAGAGAAAATTTAAATTATTAATAGTACTTTTTACAGGTAAATGTAAAAAACATTATTAGACTTTGTATATTTATTTTGGTAGCAGTTAGCAGTCTAAAAATAGCATGTTAATAACATTTGAGTGCATAATAAAGCTAAGGGGAAACATAACACACAAATCTTTTCCTTTTAATTTGTTCTATAAAATCTACATCTTCCCCTCTACTTTTGAAACCCCGTTGTTCTTTCCTCTTCGAGAAAAAGGAGGTATGCATTTTGTTTCTATTATGTGTGGACATTTGTTTATATGCATTAAATTCCAGAATATTACAAGAAAAAATAAATTTAACTGAAATTCATATATTTTGAATCTAGGTTTTCGTTCTGACAAAATTGAATTGGTCAATTTCATTTGTATAATATTCACATTTTACATCTTATTTTGCATCCATACGCTATGCATGTCAGAATTGCAAGACTCCAACATGCTCAACCAAACTTTTTATATTTGTTTAATTTTTATGGTATTCGATATTAGATGAACGTTTTACCAGATATAATCCTCTCATTCAATCCTACAACATCGGGGAAACATCAAATTGGGTTAAGTTGCTTTTTGCGCGATTTAATCATTGTGAAATCTAATTCAACACTACAACCAGGGGAGGACAAAGAAATAATATTGATAGGAACTATATTTCTTAAATTTTATTTAAAAGTATATATTTTTGTACGATTTTAGATTATTAATAAGGCTTATATATATAATAACTTATGCTAAATTTGGACAAATCTAAAAATTAGAAGAAAAACACTAAAAGAGCTTGAGCCCCTAGTGACCACTATATAGATCCGCCCATAACTACAACAATAAATTGGACTCGTGCATTTACAGTATACATAGATGTGTACTCTCACCGTCCGCCATTAGGAGTCTCAATTTTTGGTGGTACGGGTTTTAAGAAATATTAAAAAAAGTAGATGGAAAAAAAGTTAGTGGAATACTGGTCCCACTTATATATATTAGGAGTAGTTTTAAATGAAATGTGAAAGGGATGAGTTAGTGGAATGTGAGACCCTATCACTATTTATAGTAAAAAGTGAACTGACACTCCTATTCGCGAACGGACTAAAGTGAAAAAATGGAACTCCTATTCGTGGACAGAGAGAGTAGTTGTTATCAAAGAAAATAAATAGTATATATAACATTCCTCTGTGAGAAATAGTTTTATTTTTTCCAATTTGATTTTTATCTATAAAAATTATTTCATTTTTGGTAATATGACACACCACTTTTCTTCATTATCTATCTTATTTAATTTATCTTTAACTAATAGTAATAATCTAAGTATGTTTTATATATCTCCTATAATTTACTAATTTTACATTAAAAGATATGGCGTTCACTATGAATGATGCAGGTACCAAAAGCTATTCTAATTACTGCATAAATTTTATTATTAAGATATGATGGAATGAAATGAGGGTGAAATGGAATGGAGGTTGGAATGGAATGAAGATAGGAATGAAATGTCAATTTCCTTGGATTTCATCTGCATTTTTATCCATTCACTCATTCATTTCATCACACCAAGCAAATGAATAGAATGAAAGTAAGAATCACATTCCATTCCACCATTCCATTCCATCGTACTAAGAAGCCCCTAAGAGTAATATCGTTTCAGTTTAAATTTAAACAAAACGTCCGGTATAGTACTCTTCTGTCTTACTTCATACTATAGTATTTTTCTCTCAAATTGAATATATTAAAATTTAGTTACTACTATATCATTAGGGATCCTTATCAATATTTATATAAAGTTCAAATTTTATGATAGCATAAATTTTTTTTTAGAGAATGAAGTACTAAATTCTAATTATAGTCCTTTGTTAATTAAAAAGCGGGAAGAGAAGAGAGAGCAACGACATGAAATCCACAAGCACCATCACCTCCATCTTCCTCGTGACGGCCATGCTCGTCCTCGTCCTCGTCCTTTTTCTCCTGCCCACAACTCACGCAACCCTAAAATCTAATGTCAAGTATGCGGAGGGGACGAACAACCACACCAACTACTTGAGTGTGCGGTGCTTCTCATTCAGTGATGATGGTGAACCACCTTGCCTCGGGGGACCAATACGAGTTGAAGATGATGAAGCGGGCGGTCTACCCTTCCTCCACCATGTACATTTGCTCCACTAACATGGGCACCTTCGTCCCCTAGAAAGACGACTAGTGACGACTATGAGACGGGCGATTTGATGAAGATAGTGCATATAGATGGGAACCAAACCTCAATCTTTGTATGTATTGAGGCTATTTTGCAAACTAGTGTTGTTTTTTGTACAAACATTAATGTTGGATGGCATGACTAGATCTTTATTTAATCTAATACAATTTGAACTTGTGATTGATATTTTATGTTTGGATTTGGACTTACAATTGGTGGTATGTTTGTGATTTTGTGTCAGTTTATCCCCTACATGCAGAAGCAGAAGTACTATATATCGTAACGGGAAAGAATAACGCAGTAAAATTATACTTGGCTGGGCAAACTCAAAAGGAAACTTCCATGCTGCCAGATTTCCATCCCCAATCTGAGCAATTTTCGTTGAATTCTCTGTTCCATTTTAGAGGAAGTCGGCCCATTTTTGTTGGATTTTTTGTGTTCCATCTTCGACGATTTCAGATGAATTTTTGGGTTTCGCAATTGCTGTAAATTCAATGATTTCATTAGAATTATTTTATTCCTTGTTAATTAATGAAATTAATGGGATTGCCATAACTAACCGAGAATGAATTAATTTATTTTCGTCCATTACTAATCATCAATTCAAAGCAATTAATTAATTAATTTAACTTTTTAATTACTAATCACTAATTCAAAGCAATAAGTTTTAGTTAATTAAAAATGATTCATAATTTAATGTAGGATGTAAGTTTAAATTTGTACTAATTTTATGTTAAATCTCATTAACCAAACACAATACTAAAATTATCCTAGACATAATCTAAGTAACCAAACAAATGCATATCTATTGTAGTCAAGGGCGGAGCTAGGGTGGGGCCAGGGGGGCCCTTGGGCCCCTCACCCTTTCGAACTTTGCTATATCATATATGTACGAAACAATGACCTAAGTTCGTAGTGGTGCAATTGGTTACGATGGTACACTTTTAACTAATTGATCTCAGGTTCGATTCTTTATCCTGCAGTGTGTATATTTTTTTTATCATTATCTCCTTAGATTTCTATTGAATATTGTGTTAATATTTTTCTATATATCTTTAGATTTTCTCTTGAATATGTTTATGTTCTATTAGATTTTCTAATGTTAATAATTTTGTTTATTTTCTCTAGTAACTATAATCTTAGCTAGTAATCTTGTATAAATATGCCAGCCATAGTATAATATTATTTAAAATCAATTTTAATGTTATGGTAATTATGAATAGAAAATAACTCTTTCATTACATAAATAAGTATATAATATTAGCAAAATTAATGTTAATACTATGCTCTATATTATAAAATAAATACTATATTCTTTAATTATATCGATGTTGACGTCGTCACTGTATCTCTATTTTTATTACCATCCTCTAATTATGTCATTATCCATCTCTTGTGTATATCTTTCTATTACTTATATTCGAGTTAATTTCATATTGTAGATACTGAAACAACTTGACACCGAGACAAATTAACAAAATTTAAGTAGTAATTTAGGCCCCCCATGATTAAAATCCTGGCTCCGCCACTGATTGTAGTACTAATTTAATCATAGACAAAGCTCATCTCAACTTATCCCACACTATTTTATCTATCAAATCGAACGACCCCAATTTAGATTGGGAATTAAGTTTAATCTTTGTTGGCCTTTTCAAGAACTGAGTGATCAAAATGCACTGACGAGTCGATTAGCTTTCGAGAATGGAAATAGTTTTTGTTGATGTTGTAGAGTGGTGTCGATACGGAGGCGATTAACATTGTCGACTCTATGGTGATGTGCTAATTATAATGTGGCAGTGGAGACCGGAGTCTGGAGAGAGCCCAATGGAGAGTTCGATTGAGAGAGAGAGAGTTCATTGATACCTTAAAATAAATAAAAAATTTATTAACTAAAAATTGATTTAATGGACCTAAACGATGTAATTGGTCCATTATAAGTTCGTCATATCCATGTAAATTTATTGGCATGCAATGTCTGCTAAATCACGCCGAAAAAAGCGGGTCAGTTCTAATTGGAAAATTGAAATGATTTATCAAAGTTTCTGATTTATATATATACATATATATATATATATATATATATATATATTTATTAATCAATATTAAAATACATGAGATGATGAGAAAACTGGAAAATGTCTTACGTTCATGATATTAACGGCTTAACGGCTATTACCTTTTACCATTTAAAAAAGATTGCTATTATGAGATGCTTGCTAAGCTAAAAATGCACTTTTTTATTACTTTTTGATTACATTTTCACATACAAATATGTAAACATCTATTCATTTGAAAAAAAAAAACTTACATTTAGGTTACATTTTCACGTATAAATATATAAAAATCAACTCAATTGAAAAAAAATTAAACATCTATTTATATTATATCCATTATTGTGTACACGGAAATTTTTAAAATTAATCAGTAAAATGGGATCGGGGGAAAATTATTTTTTTGTAACGTAGATGTTATGCACTACTTCTCTTATCTGACAATGGCTCTTTTTTGTTACCTTTTTTCTCTTTTGTTGGAGCGTTTAGAATCAGAAGTTGATGTCAAATGTGTGTGGGCTGTGGAATTTTCTGATAAGAGACAGAATTGAATCCTCAATCTAGTTTTCACCGTTTTCTCTTGTTGTATATTTTATTTTAGAGTAAATGGCAAAAAAAAAAATATGAAGTTTATTTAAATTCTGGTCCATCCTGCAATTTTAAAAAATAACCAATTGTATCATAACTTTGATATTTTTTTTTAATTGGCAACCATAAATATGATGCGAACAAAACATTCGGCTATTTACACAATGTCATTAATATATTCAGTGAATTATGTCTTTAATTTTTACATATATATGCATTACGTTGATAAATTCCGAAAAGTAGCATGATGAAATTTTTTGCTATGGGACAATTGAGAAAAATGTAAAAGTTATGATATACTAGTAATTGACTACTTTTGAAAATTGCGGGATAGATCAAAATTTGACTAAACTTCATTATTTTTTGTCATTTACCCTTTATTTTATTTGTTGTTGCTTGTTTTGGTTTTGGTTTAAGAGTTCTTGCATTATTCATTATAAAATTTGCAATATAGTAGGAGATGCGGTAGGATTATTAAAATTTTAGTCTTTTAATTTATTATTTTAAGGGCATGATTGGTAGCAATCTTGGGCTTTTACTGGAATCTCAGTTAACGTAAATTACAACAATTTTAGATTATTAATGTTGGCTTTAATGATGTTTGGTACAGACCTTTTTTAGCTTAAACCATTGTTTGGTAGGCCAAAGTCAATTTACTGGAAAGTCATACTAAACATTGTGCTACCATTTATGTCCTTCCTTTTTTAAGGCAAATGACTTTCTTCTCCCTCTCTTCTTCCTCGTGACCCCTCTACCTCTGCCTCTCCCTCCCTCTCTTCACCCCCTTCTCTGCCTCTCCCTCCCTCTCTTTGCCCCCCTTCTCTATTGCCTTTGGGGTCCTCCCAACTGCAAAAACCCTTATCCGGAAAACCCCAATTTCCCTTAATCACCGGAAAATCAAACCCAAAGCAAAATCAATCTCATCAAATCGGCTAAACTAGAATGAAATGCTTCCACTTCACTGCCGGCGGAGGGGACGACGACGGTCTAGCGCAAGGTCTCGTGGGCGCGCTCCCTCAGTGTGGCGTCCGTATTGTATTGTATCAGCTTTCAATTTTTCATGACTGAGGGAAAGCTTTCAACGTCTATCAGGCAACCTCGACTCCAAGCGCTCTGAGTTCGACACTGAGTCGCGCCGCAACTGGGCCGACTCATCCGACCTGTTCTAGGATTTCATAACTCAGGGCCCCGCTAATCATCTGTGGGTATTCTCCTTCGCCGACCTCAAATCGGCTACCCGCGGCTTCAGCCGCTCTCTCGTCATCGGCGAGGGCGGCTTCGGCAGCGTCTGCCGGGCCTTCCGGGCTTGTTGTTTCTGGCTAGCTGCGTCTACAGAGTGGAGTCGTTGGAGGGCAAAATAGGTACACAGATGCACTTCACTTTGTCAGAGATCAGGGCAAAAACTAATACCACAAATCTCCTAAGATAAGGAATTGCCAATATCCCAGATTTCAGTATGAATTTGTCAAAGATCTGACATTTTTCTTCCGGGTTTGCCGACTAATTCAAGATCTACCAAACAGAAGATAAGTCAGTAAAAAGGATGGCTTTTTGGGCTTTTTTGGGGTTTTACGGGTTTTTAAGAGCTACCAATCAAGCCCTAATGGTATACACATGACAATAATTTATCAGCGTAGTAGGAAATGGAGTATGTGATGGCTTAGGTGATCGCTCCGTCAAATGATTAGTTTTTGTAAAACTTAACAAGAATGCTATTTTTAATTAAATAAAGCATGTAATATACTCCTATATTGTATTCCATCCGCCCTTAAAAATAGACCAAATTTGTTATTTTGGAACGCCTCTTAAAAATAGATAAATACTACTACTACTAGTACTATTCAAGGAAATTTTTTCTCTCTAGTGGGTGCGTTACTCATTTGATAAGAAGTAAAGGGGTGATATTGCTACTTCCTTCATCAGTGTTAGAAGTCCCGGTTGAATTTGACACGAGTTTTGAGAAATATAATAAAAATAGGTGGAAAAAGATAGTGGAATATGGTCTCCTACCATTTAGAGTGGAAGGCTTCAAGTTTATTGAGCGCGGTCCATATGGCGATGTGCGAGCCATGATTTGGAGTTCTTGACACCTTGGTAAAATACTTCCTCCGTCCACAAAAAATAGTTTCATTTTGTAATTTTGGGAGGTCCACAATTATACATACACTAGTATATTAATTGCGAGAATCTAATTAAGCATTTTAAATTTCTCTCACATTTTTTGCGCTCGTCAATATTAAATGCGAGAATCTCTTTCACATTTTTTGCAACCTGTCAATATTAAATGCGAGAATCTCTTTCACATTTTTTGCGCATAGTTTACTAATATATTAGTAATTTATAATTTACATATTACAACACATCAAATTATATTTATAACTACTACAATAAATCTAATTACACATACATTTTTGTTTCCACATACTCGTGCGATACACGCACATTAATTTATTCCTTGTTTATATAAGTGCGAGAATATTTTTCATGTTTCTAAAGCATAGTTTTTTTTTAAAAAAAATAAATAATATATACAATTATAATTTTGATTACTTTTTATTTCACATATACATATGTGTCGTATCTAAAATTAAAAACCCAACATATATTAGGTACTATCTCGAATGTATCGACAATCATACCTACAGTATCGACCTACATCAGTATCGAACTACATTGGTATCAACCTGTTAATATTAAGTGCAGAAATGTTATTCACATTTCGTGCGCATGATTTACTAATATATTAATTTATAATTTACATATTACTACACATTTAATTATAAATATACCAATTACACACATTTAATTATACATACATTTTTGTTTCCACGTACTTGTGTGATGCACGAACATTAAATTATTCCATGTTTATATAAGTGCGAGAATAATTTTCATGTTTTAGGAGCATAGTTTTTTTTATATAAAAATAATATTATATATGATTATAATTTCGACTACTTTTTATTTCATATTAATAGATGCGTTATATCTGGTACTATATCAAATGTATCAACAACACTATGCCTACACAGCGTAGTATTGACCTACATTAGTATCAATCAGTTGATTTTAAATGTGATAATTTTTTCACATTTTTCGCGCATTTGGATAATAATATATAATTTATATATTACAATGTGGTGTAAAATAATAATAAAAAAATAAACTATAAAAATACTACATGGAACAAAAAATAATACTCCCTCCGTCCTATAAAATGAGACTTTAGAAATGTCATGAGTTTTAATACGAAATTGATAAAACATAAGAGGTATAGAAAGAAAATATGATTGAAGTATTATCAGTGGAGAAAGAATATGCGTGCAATAATAATTTAGCATGGTAAAAAATAATACGCACTAACATTGTTTGTGATAATACATCTGGAATTAAACTAAAGTATGTATATCTACTGCACACACCTTTTTGATTTCACATACTCGTGCAATGCATAACTATTAATTTATTTATAAATTAAATTATATAATTATACTCCTTCCGTTCCACAATAGAAATCATATTTGGTGTGACACGAGTTTTAAGAAATGCAAAGAATAATGGGTTGAAAAAGTTGGTGGAATATATGACCCACATTTTTATAATGGTTTTAAAATAAAATGTGAGTAAATTGAGTTAGTGGAATGTGAGATTTACTTATCATTAATGATAAAAGTAAAATATGACTCTTATTGTAGGACGAATGAAATATCAATTTATTAGTACTTTTATTATTTACTCCAAAATCCCTTTTATCTATGTAACTTCATAGTACCAATTAATCATTTAAAAGAAATAATATCATTAGACAAAAATTAAGTTAATAAATATATGCATATACATTTATAATAAATTTATTAAAA
The DNA here is from genome assembly GCF_023119035.1 of Salvia hispanica. Classification (NCBI taxonomy): domain Eukaryota; kingdom Viridiplantae; phylum Streptophyta; class Magnoliopsida; order Lamiales; family Lamiaceae; genus Salvia; species Salvia hispanica. Next base: position 12,515,051 of record NC_062968.1, read on the forward strand.
ACCAAAATAAATATAACCATTATAACACAACTAATTATACATACATTCTTGTTTCCGCATACTCATGCAATGCATGAATATTACTTTATTCGTTATCGATATAAGTGTGAGAATTTTTTCAAGTTTTCAGCGCGTAGTTTTTTATATTCAAATAAATATTCTATACAATTATAATTTGGAATATATCTTATTTCATATTAACAGATGAGTCATATCTAAAAATTAAACGCTCGATAAATATTAGTTACTACTTCGAATGTATCGACAATCATACCTACACCAGTATCGACCTACATCACTATCTACCTGTCAATTTTAAGTGCAAGTATCTTTTTCACATCTTTGCGCATGATTTGCTAAGATATTACTCCCTCCATCCCACTCAAGATGTTCACATTTCCTTTTTAGTCCTTTCCACTTTCTATATTTGGAAATAAATCACTCTCTCCTCTCTCCTTATTTAAAATATTCAATTATTTTTTCTCTTTACTTACTCCACCTAACAACTCCTCCGAAAATCTCGTGCCTCAAGAATGTGGACATCTTGAGCGGGACAGAGGGAGTACTTTATAATTTACTATATATTACAAAACATCTAATTATAAATATAGGAATGTGATCAAATGCAAACTCTAATATTGTACAAACTCCAAACTTTGATCTGGACCGTTAGAAAATATCAACAGATGATAAAATAATAGCAACAAAAAATGTAACACAATGTCAACTGTCGATGCTGTGTTGAAATTGTGTTAATATTGTATTGATATTGTGTTGACATCAAAATCTTGAAATTTTACACTGTTGATATTATGTTGACGTTGTGTTGATACTATGTTGAAAGTTTGGAGTTTGTACAATATATGAGTTTAGATTTGATCGCTACCCTATAAATATAACTATTACAACATATCTAATTAAGCATATTTCCACCTACTCGTCCGATGCACGACCATTAATTTATTCTATGTGAATATAAGTGGAGAATCATTTTACACTTTTTAGTGCGTAGTTTGTGTATATAAAAATAAATTTTATATACAATTTTAATTTCGATTACAATTTATTTTATATAAAGAGATGGGTCAGATTAAATGCCCGACAAATATTATGTACTACCATGAATGTATTGTCATTTATACCTACACTAGAATCGACCAATCAATATTAAATGCTCAATATTAAATGCGAGAATCTGTTTCACATTTTTCTTTCATGATTAACTAATATATTAATTTATTTACATATTACTAACATATTGTATTAAATGACAACACCATTTAAGATGACATTGTACCACCAAGAACATCTATTAGATTTAGGAGCAGATTCAACCTTAGCCTGCCACGTGGCAGACTTGCTTACCTATGTATCGTAGATTGTTTGTTTATCTTTGATTTCATATCGCAGATTGCTTGAAACCATATGCCGAGTTGCTTGTCTATGTATCGCAGAATGCTTGCCGATGTATCGCAAATTACTTGCCTAGATTGTCACTTTAACTATGGTGTCACCATAATGCTTTGATTTCGTATCTCATATTGTTCGGAACCATATGCCGAATTGCTTGCCTAAGTATCACATATTGCTTGCATATGTATTGCAGATTACATGTTACTAGTTGTCACGTTGTCACTTTAAGAGTAGTGTCACCCTAACGCACCCATATCAATATATACATATAACTATTACAACACATCTATTAAACCCACATTTCGTTTTTGCATATTCGTGCAATGCACGAACATTAATTTATTACATGTATATGTATATATATGTGCAAGAATCTTATTCATGTTTCTAGAGCATACTTTTTTTTGTATAAATAAATATAAAATACAACTATAATTTAGGTTACTTTTTATTTCATATTAACAGATGCGTCGTATATGGAAATTAAACGCCCAATATATATTAAGTACTATCTCGAATGTATCGACAATCATACCTACACCTGTATCGACCTGTTAATATTAAATGCATGAATGTTTTCCACATTTCGTGCGCATGATTAACTAATATATTAATTTTTAATTATACATATAACTATTACATCACATTTAATTATACACACCTCTTTGTTTCTATATACTTGTGCGATGCACCAACATTAATTTATTCATGTCTATATAAGTATGAAAATCTTTTTTCATATTTTAGGAGAGTAGTCTTTTTGTATAAAATTAAATATTATATACAATTATAATTTCAATTACTTTCTATTTTGTATTAAAAAATGTTTCATATCAAGAAATTAAACGCCCAATAAATATTAGGTACTATCTCGAATGTATCGACAACTATACCTACACCAGTATCGATTCACATTTTTTGCGCATGGTATACTTATATACTCCCTTTGTTCCCTCTTAATTGAGTCATTCTCCAATTTGGAAAGTTTCCTTGTAGTTGAGTCATTTCAATATATAGTAAAAATAAACACTTTTTCTCATTGTTACTTTACTCTCTCGTAGTTTATTCTATCTACTTTTTTCACTTTCTTTTATATTCTCTCTATTTTTATCTTTCTCTTACTCTTTTTGTCTATCTACTTAACACGCTAAACATTTATTTCTTAAACTTCATGCCAAAAAGTTCCGCCTCGGCTATGAGGGAATAGAGGGAGTATTGATCTATAATTTACATATTACAACACATCTAGTTATACATATAACTATTACAGCACATCTAATTAAACATACCTATTTGTTTCCAGTTAACCGTGCGATGCACGAACATTAATTTATTCCCAGTCTATATAAGTGCTAGAATCTTTTTCATGTTGCTAGAGCATAGTTTTTTTTTATGTAAAACTAAATACTAAATATAATTATAATTTAAATTACTTTTTATTTCATATTAACAGATGTGTCGTATCTGGAAATTAAACGCCCAATATATATTAAGTACTATCTCGAATGTATCGACAACCATACCTACACCTGTATCGACCTACATCAGTATCGACTCAATCTAGGAATGTTTTTCACATTTCGTGCACATGATTTACTAATTTATTAGTAGTAATTTATAACTTACATATTACTACACATTTAACTATACATATGTACCCTTTTGTTCCTATATACTTGTGCGATGCACCAACATTAATTTATTTCATGTCTATATAAGTATGAAAATCTCTTTCATGATTTTGGAGCAAAGTTTTTTTTTTATATAAAAATAAATATTATACACAAAGATAATTTCGATTACTTTCTATTTCGTAGTATTAAAAAATGTGTCATATATCCAGAAATTAAACGCCCAATAAATATTAGGTACCTTCTCAAATGTAACAACAATTATACCTACACCAGTATAGAAGAGTTAGGTTCGCCCTTTTTAGGAGAAGAACTTACCTTGTTGATAATATAAATTGTGGAGGTAGAAGGATCCTCCACTTCGAATGGATCTTGGGACTTTGTCAAGTCCATGACCATGATTGCCCTGCACTGTCGTTCCATCTCCGCCGGCCTTGCCTCCTCAAACTTAAGTATCTCGCTCTCGATCTTGTAGGTGGAGCGACTGTAATTATCGCTAATTGTGATCTCACCACGACCTACATCAATCAAAGCTTTGCAAGTGGCTAGAAAATCTCTGCCTAGGATTAGATGAACATTTTTGTCTACTTTTATATCAAGCACAATAAAATCGGCAGGGAAAATGAAATCGTCAATTTTCACTAAGACATCCTCAATCATACCTACTGTTTTGATGGACGAATTGTCGGCCAACCTTAGTGTCACGTCTGAATTTTTGAGTGGCCCAATGTTGAGCTTTTCGTAGTACTTCAGTGGCATAAGATTGATGGATGACCCTAGATCGCACAAGGCCTTGTCAACTTTCCCTTCTCCAATCCGACATCTAATAATGAACTAGCCCGGATCTCTCTGCTTCACTGCACTTTCTTTTTGGATGATCTCGCTGCAATGATGCGGTAGCTTAAGGTCAACTTTAGTCGCCTTTTTCTTTCTCATCACCGTCTCCCTTAGTAGCTTTGCATACTTGGGTATTTCCTGCACCGATTCAACTAGAGGAATGTTAGTATGGACCTTACAAAACATGTTCAAAAATTGTTTGAACTGCTCTTCGAGCTTAAACTTCCTCTTCGGTTGGAAAGGGAGCACAATCCCGTTATGCCGGTCTAGCTTATGATCATGTGATACAAACGGATTACAAGATTAGGGTTTCAAACCCAAAACGTAACTCCAAAAAACTCCTAAGACCCCTTTAAATGTCCCCACTCTCAATTAACAATGCCCTTTTTTGGGAATCTAACTATAAATTACAGGGGATCTAACTGTAGAATTTTCACTTATGAAGAATTAATTAAATCATACAAGATTTTGTCACTCAATCATGCGGATCAAGATTATTTAGGGAAGAAACTGGAAGTGTATAACCAAAGTCGTTATAAACTCCAAAAACCATGAGTTTGTTCCCTGAGAAAAAAGCAACGAAGGGGAAAAAATTTGAAAAAAAAATAAAGCAAATAAAACCCGTAGGGTTTAATTTGTCGTTTTGAGCTCAAAAACCTTCTTCAACTCCTTGGAATTGAAATACTCGCTTTTTATCTCCCCAATTATTTTGAAAAAAAAACTCTCGTTTTTTTGAAGCTTGAGGGCATTTATAAGGGAAAAATTATCATGAAGGGAAAAAATCTTCAAAATAGAAAATCTTGGAGGATCTAAAATTTTTTCGGTTTCCGCCCTTTTTCGGGGCCCCCCCTTGCGAAAACCCGGGGGATCCCGGTTTTTCCCTTTCGCCCGGTTTTTCGCATGACTTGGGGCGCCGGGGAGACCCCTTCAAGTGTAAAATTAGGCGGGCCCCACGGCTGGGCCCCAAGGGGCCAGCCCCCCGACAACCGGTTTCCGTCCCCAACTGAAAACGTTTTTTTTTTACTCCTTTTTTGCTAAATTTTGCACATTTCTCACAAAACACTAAATACCAAAATAGGAAATAGAAAAATGGGCGGTAGGGATTTTACATCCCACCCAAAAGAGGGGCCCTTTAAAAAAGTGCAAAAACCGGCGTATGGGGTGATATACCCCCCGTCCCATAAAAGTTGAGACAAAACTTTTAAGATTAAATTTTTATTAAATAAATAGGGGAGAAAAAAGTAGGAAAAATAAAAGAATAAAGTACATAAGTATCGACTTGTCAATATTAAATGTGAGAATTTCTTTCACGTTTTTTGCGCATGGTTTACTAATATATTAATTTATATATTTTAACATATCAAATTATACATATAACTATTTCAACAAATCTAAACAATCGTAATTTTTTTGTTTCCACATACTCGTGCGATGCACGAACATTAATTTATTCTCAGTCTATACAAGTGCGAGAACATTTTTCATGTTGCTAGAGCATAGTTTTTTTTATGTAAAACTAAATATTAAATATAATTATAATTTCGATTACTTTTTATTTATTATTAACAAATGTGTCGTGTCTGGAAACGCCCAATATATATTAAGTACTATCTCGAATGTATCGACAATCATACCTTCACCTGTATCGACTTACATCAGTATCGACTAAATATATGAATGTTTTTCACATTTCGTGCACATGATTTACTAATTTATTAGTAATTTATAACTTACATATTACTACACATTTAATTATACATATGTACCCTTTTGTTCCAATATACTTGTGTCACGCCCGCATTTTCTAAGGATAGAAAACACGGTTAATCGCGACTAGAGAAGAGTTAAAGAAACGGGGAAGAAAAAGGGAAACATACATTTTTACCAAAATATTTAAATAGCTGAAATAACTTGGAAAAGACATAGTATCAACTCAACAAAGTACCAACTTTAAGGAAATAAAAATTTGGCAGTAAATAATTTTGAAAAGAGTTTGACTCTCAATGATCAGACCGTTCTAAAGAAAAGACACCTAGCGGAAGCGTTCAAGACACGGAAAAATGCCGAGTATGAAGACACGACATATCCAACAATAATAACCAAGCCATATTTAACCATGAACTCTGCTCAACATCCTCCCCGTCCGTCGACCACGAACCAAGTCACTAGACCGGCCAACTCCAATGAGATAGTGCACGGTCTACTGGGTGTACACCAGTCCGAGCAGGGTTTGCATCCCTACTGGGACCCAAATTCATTAACAATGCATGGCATAGCCACTTCAGATAGGTTCATTCAAATACAAAACATGGCAAGACAAACATTTTCACCTCCTTGCACATAATAAAAATATTTGGGACATAGTCCTTATTTAAAACGAAAGACCACCTCACAAACTTACTCCTCAATCACTTCTTATTCCAACCGCCAACATCGTGCACAAGCTCACCCTTTTCGAAATAACATCGTATGCAAAAATTAGACTTTGCATAATAAATTAATTTAACAACGATGCATGCATCCTATGTGTGTGTGCTCAAAATATCTTCTTTCTTTCTTTCATAGAGAAAACATATACTCCCTCCGTCCCATAAAAGTTGAGTCGTATTCCTTTTTAGTCCGTCCCAACAAAGTTGAGTCATTTCCTTTTTTAACTAAAGACAAAACATCTAATCACTCTTATTTTATTCCATCATTTACTTTACTCTCTCTTATCTTTTCTACTTTTTTCATCTCTCCTATTTATTTAATATAAATTCTTAATCTCCATGCCCAAAAGTTTTGTCTCAACTTTTATGGGACGGAGGGAGTATATGAAATCCTCGTCCTTTTCAGCTTTAATCCATTACTCAAAAATTTGCCCAACAACAATTAACTAAGCCCAACTAAAAACAAATAGGCCTAACAATTTATTGCCCAACACATTAGAACCAGAAGGAAAAGAATATTAAGTAGTCGCAGACCCATACAGAATAAACGAAATATACATGAATTTAATATATATACCCCAAACCCAAACGCACGTATTTTTATTATATTCCCAACCCATCACTAATATTAAAAAAAAAAAAAAATGTAAGCAATATTCCCCAGATTATCTCCCTCAAATTTCTCCTCCACTATAACACTATCTCTCTCACTATTCTTTCTCAAAATTTCTCACAATTAGCACAACCTCAATCTCGACTCTCATCTCTCAAAATTATCTGTAACTTACTTCTGCAAATTACATCTCAAAGCACCAAGCTCATCTCCCTCGTTCCAAAATCGGCGCCGCCTCACGCCGTCGTCCGCCGCTGCTGCGGTCACGGCCTCTCCGTCACCGCCGTTGTCCGTCGACACCACTGCCCAGCCCGTTCGCATCAGGTAAGTTTTCCCCTCCCCTTTTTCTATTCTAAACTTTTATTGACTTCTCTAGTAATTCTATTTCAAATATTAATGGGCAGGCAGAAGAAGTATGGAGAAAACAAAATGGCAACCTCTAATAGCATTAAAGATCGAGGCTTTAACAAAAACTATCAAAACACAGTTTCAAGAAATTCAGCAGATCTGTTCCTGTGAACTATCGTGAGTGTAGGAAACTATGTCATGGAATGGGATGCAGAGAATTTAGAGATAAATGGGTATACCTTTGGAACGAAAAGAACAACAGGAATAATTGAATTCACGACTCTCTCTCGGTTCTATCCTTTCACACTGTGACATCAAGGAGTTTTGCTAAAGTATTACTACACGAAGATTTCGTATTCATGAAGTCAAAGAGAGTTTACCTCTGATTGGAATGGAGCGATTTCAATTGCAGGAAGGTATTTCACAATCTACTGATTTCTTTCTACTCTCTCTCTGTTGAATTCTCAACCTTTTGATGGATGGAAGAAACTACATGAAGATGGTTTCTCTCTGGAGTCTTTCTCTCTGATTTTTGGATGGGAGAATGTGTGAGGAAAAGATGGCTGCGTGCGTTACAGGAGGAAGAAAGATATGATTTTTCAGTTGGAGATTTTCAGGGAACATGGAGATATGGGAGAAAACCGTGTGGGAGAGAATTATATTTGACTGATAAAAATAAGTGGGAAAAATAGGAATAAATTTCTAAAATAGAAGCAGCCCAATTGCAATAGGATAAATGGGCTAAAACAAGATAGATAAAAATGATAGGCCCAAATATTTGATTTTGCACTTTAATTTAATCGTGGTGTTTTATTTTAGTACTTTGGTGTTATTCCAAGTACTTGTAAACGATCACCCGATTTCATCAATCGATGAATATCGCGTCAAACTTGTCGACTACTTCCATTACACGATCAACCAACAATAATTCAAGCATTCACTATTTCCAATTGCAACCAATCAAAACAAAGACAATATTTTACTCAAGGTCTATCATTTGCTCGTTTTCAAAACAAAATCTTAACGAAAAAGGTAATAATAAAGGCGGGTGTTACAATCTACCCACCATCACAAAAATTTCGTCCCGAAATTTGCTTAGATCATTCGAACAGTTTCGGGTACTTCTCTCCTTCATCTTGTCTTCTAACTCCCACGTAGCTTCCTCAACACCATGATTTCTCCACTAAACCTTCACCGAAGCAATAAACTTATTTTTCAACTCTTGTACCTTTCGATCCAGAATAGCTTTAGGCTCCTCTTCATAACTCAAATTTGGATTCAGAATCCATCAAGGTAGCGATCGTTCCTTCCACTGTCTCGGGTGCTCTCACGATATCTAAACACATCCTACTGAACTCTCGTATCAGGTTCTCTTCATTCGTCAGACTAGTGGCCAATTGAGGTTGAGACTTTCTACCTAGGGAATCAGTCGCTACATTCGCTTTTCCTGGGTGGTAGTTTATACTGCAATCATAATTCTTTACCAACTCGAGCTATCTACGTAGGTGCATGTTCAAATCTTCTTGTTCAAAGAAGTACTTGAGGCTTTCATGGTCCATGTATATCTCACAACGAACTCCACAAAGATGATGTCTCCAAATCTTCAAGGCATGTACTACTACTGTCGATTCCAAGTCATGCGTTAGATAGTTCAACTCATGTGGCCTTAACTGCCTTAATGCATACGCGATCACTTTCCCATTGTGCATAAGTACACATCCAAGTCCCACCTTCGATGCATCCGTATACACCACATAATTAGTTTCTAGCTCCGGCACAACGAGAATCGGTGCAGTGGTCAACTTCTCTTTCAACAACTAAAAACTCGACTCGCATTCCGGTGCCCAATTTACTTTAATCCTCTTCTTTAATCGTCAGGTCATTGGCCTTGATAATTTAGAAAATCCATCGATAAATCTCTGATAGTATCCAGCCGGTCTTGAGAAACTCCGAATCTCATTAGGTGTGGTCAGTCACTTCCATTTTTGTACAACTTCCACCTTCGCATGATCCACTCGAACTCCATTCGCAGTCACTATGTGTCCATGAAAAATATATTTTCTTAAGCCATAACTCACACTAATCTAAGCATAGAACTTCTCGGCCCTTAACGTCTCCAAAGTGTTTCTCAAGCATTCTTCATGTTCCTCCTCGTTCTTTGAGTAGATAAGTACATCGGCTATGAAAACTAGAACGAACTTATCCAAGTATGGCTGGAACACACAATTCATAAGGTCCATAAACACAACAGGGGAATTTGTTAGTCCAAAAGGCTTCACTATAAAGTCAAAATGGTCATATCTAGTTCGAAAAGCCGTCTTGGGTACAACTTCTTGTCGAACCCTCAATTGATGGTATTCAGATATCAAATCCATTTTCGTAAAGACACTAGCTCCTCGAAGCTAATTATATAAATCATCTATTGTCTGTAGTGGAAATGTATTATAAAGTGTTATCTCGTTCAGCTCTCGATAATTTATGCACATTTTCAGCGTTCCGTCATTATTCTTAAGAAATAGTATTGGTGCACCCCAAGGTGGCAAACTGAATTTGATTAAACCCAGGTCTTACAATTCTTGCAGTTACATCTTGAGTTCTTCCAACTCCTTAGTCATCATTTTGTATGTTGTCTTAGATATCTAGGGTTGATCATGACTCCTAGTCAATTGTAAATTACAATTGTCGATTTGTCACGAAAGGTAATCCAACATGAGTTTTCAACATACATTAAATATTTCTTCCAAAATTCCTTCCATTTTCTTCGTATACGAAAATTCCTATAATAATGTTACTAACTCTCTACTTGAGTTGAGGAGGTGGTGGGGCTACTACACGTTCTTTCTTTCGATTGTTTTTCCTACTCTACATATCTCGCCTCGAACATTTCTCTCTTAGTTGATGGTATTTACCTTGTTAGTATCCTCGTATTTTTGCCACGATTGTCGTATTGTAGCAGTGATATTTAAATACTCCATTCCTCGTTGTTCACTTAGTTTTATTCATCATCCTCGTATCGACCGATCAACTAGTTTTATATAGATCACTACACCGTACAAGACAATTAGGCCTATGTGCCTAAAACTTTCCTTAACATTATTTTCTCCAATATCATTATCTATGCACATAACACAACATTCAATTTCTTAGCAGCTCGTTACAAGCGGTTCGTAAATGCAATCTATTCCGTGCCTCGTTCTATTGGTCATGTCTACACTTCTGGTTGGTGTATTATTTCAGCGTGTGTCTGTCTATAAATATTAGGTACTTTCTCGAATGTATCTACAATTATACCTACACCAGTATGGACCTACATCAGTATCAACCTGTCGATTTTAAGTGTGAGAAATTTTTTCACATTTTTTGCGCATGGTATACTTGTATACTCCCTTTGTTCCCTTTTAGTTGAGTTATTTTCCTATATTGGGAAGTTTCCTCATAGTTGAGTCATTTCCGTATATAGTAAAAATAAACACTTTTTCTCATTGTTACTTTACTCTCTCTTACTTTATTATATCTACTTGTCACGCACGCATTTTCTAAGGATAGAAAACACGGTTGATCGCGACTAGGGGAGGGTTAAAGAAGTGGGGAAGAAAAGGGGAAAACAACACAACTCGACCATAGCTCAGAATAAAAGGAATAGCTCGAATAAAATCTCAACAATCAACAACTCAAAAAGAACAATATCTCTTCAACACATGAGCTCAAAAGAAATACTCCCTCCGTCCCGCTTTAGGAGTCCCGGTTGATCAATTTTGGGCGTCCCGCTTTAGGAGTCCCGGTTGAGATAAATTAATAAAAAATACCTACAAAATGTTAAAAGTGGGTCTCAACATCCACTAAAACTAATAAAAAAGTGTTAAAAGTGGGTCCCAACATCCACTAAAACTAATAAAAAAGTGTTAAAAGTGGGTCCCAACATCCACTATAACATTTATTTATTGGACACTCAATTAAAAGTGGGTCCCAACATCCACTACTATATTTATTTATTACACACTCAAACACTTTTTTCTTAAAACATGTGTCCGACTCAATCGGGACTCCTAAAGCAGGACGGAGGGAGTACTATTTAGCGGAAGCATTCGAGAGTAGAATAATGCTATGTATGAAGACACAACATAGTCTGTACATTTGATAGACATTCTTCACTTTTATGCTCAACATCCACCGCGCTCGTCACCGCTCAACCTGCACATTTTTTAAAACAAATGCAGGGCTGAGTACTTGATGCACTCAGTGGACTCATGCCGAAAACATTTTTATAAAAAAAATTTATCATGCCATTAACGAGTGACCTCGGGGTTTTAACTTTGAAAGGGCCCGAGTCACTAAAATATTTCACCAACATCATCATCACCATCAACCTCAACATCATCAACATCACCATACCATATCTGAACTACATGACAAGGAATGTGGCCACATTCCAAGTCACTAGACCGGCCAACTCAAAGAGATAGCGTACGATCTACTGGGTGTACACCATCCTGAGTAGGGACTCATTCCCTAGTTAGACCCGAATTCGATTAACCATACATGGCAAAAGCCACTTCAGATAGGTCTCACATCAACACAAAAATATGGCATGACAAACATATTTTGCACCATTTAAAAATAAACATACTTAGAACATAGTCCTTATTTAAAAAGAAAGCCCACCTCGTCCGCTTAAATCCTCAACTCGTCTTTCGATTCCGTTCTCAAATAGCACGCAAAATCATCCCTTTTTTGAAAGAACATAATATGCTAAAAATTAGACTTTAAGATAAATAAATTTAATTCAAACAAAGCATGCATGTATAAATCTTACCCTTCAATCTCTCTTAGGAAATTATAAAATTTTCTATGACTCTAGCACATCGTATTCATCCTTCTCTTTCATTTATTTTGAGGTCACCAGAGACGTCGCAGCGACGTTGGCCAGCCATTCGAGCTCCCAAAATGTTACTCCTCTGGTCTCTTTCGTTTTTCTCATCATTATATCTTTTCCAAGAAATCAATTAGCATAACCCAACTTTAATTGTTCTATTCCCATCTAATTTTTCTCAAGAGGCCAACGTCCTTAACTTTCTCACTTAATAATCCAACTGACAACTTCCAGCTACCTAAACAGAACCATAAGCCTACCATCGCATTGCTCTCGTGTTCTCCCTCTTCTCCCACTATTCTAAATTTTCATTTCTCATCCTATCTGTCATCTATCTACTTCCTCAAAAATGAAAGATCCCCAAAACAGAGCACAATCTCATCTCTCTGTCACCGGCTACTGTCTCCAATCCGAACTCCGTCGGCGAGCTCGACGGTCAGCTCCACCTCCGCCGATCTTCTTCCTTTCTTATTCTCCACCAACATGCTTGTTGCCATCATCATCGCCGTGAAACTCCAGCACCGCCATTGCATGTTCCTCCACAACTCGCCGGTGTGCAAGCTGCCGCCGCACTATCATCTCCAGTCCGGTCTCACATCGCTCCACCAGATTTCGCCTACAAATCGAAAATCCTAATTTGTCTCTCACTGCTCCTTTGCATCAATAGCCGCCGCCGTTAATCGCTCTGCGCACCGTCGTTGCCGATGTATCGATCGGTCAGCCGCTGCTGATCAAAACGCCACCACCGCAGACTGCCGAAATCTTCTTCTCTTTCGTAGATCTACTGTTCTCCGCCTTCCCCCTCGCGATCTATGTGTTGTCGATCGTGATGCCAGACTGAAGCCGCCGCCGCCGTCGCGGTCAGCCCCTGCTTCTCGTCAGTGTCTCCCTCGCCGCCACTGCCGACGCGGCTGCTGTCAACTGTCATCGGTTATCTTCAAAATTTTGGATTGAAAAAGGTGAGAAAATTTGTGGAAAAGTTGAGAAATTGAGGGTGGCTTGTGATTTTGAATGAAAGCTGCCGAACGTGGGATCATGGGGGATATGTATATGTAGGAAAAATCTCGGATTGTTGTTGAGATTACTTGGAACGATTTTCCTCTTTTTCAGTTGGTGGAGAACTGCAGTTCATCCCCATATTTTGTGCAACATAAATTTGGGCGTTGGTTAATAAATTCTTATGGAATAATTAGGCTTCAAAATAAATATTAAAAATATGTTTTGGGCTCTTAATAAATGGCTTCAAATAAGCTAGTAAAAGAATAATAATTAAAGTCCAAATTTGTAAAATCCTTCTCTCGACAAAAGAAACAAAGGCGAAAAATTTCCAGGTACACAAATGTCGTCCTTTCAAGAACAATTAAAAAAGGTAGAAAAAGTTGGGGTGTTACACTACTTTATCCACTTTCTACTATATTCTCTCTACTTTTTTCTTTCTCTTACCTTTTTTTGTCAATCTACTTAACTCAACACACTAAATATTTATTTATTAAACTCTCTGTCGAAAAGTTTCAGCTCAACTATGAGGGAATGGAGGCGGTGTTAATTTTTAATTTAACTATTACAACAAATCTAGTTATACATATAACTGTGACAGCACATCTAATTAAACATACCTATTTGTTTCTAGTTACCCGTGCGACGCACGTACATTAATTTATTCTCTGTCGATATAAGTACGAGAATCTTTTTCAAGTATTTAGAACGTAGATTTAAATATAAAATAAAGATTATACATAATTGTAATTTCGTTACTTTTTATTTCATGTTGACAGATGGGTCATATCTCGAAATTATACGACCAATAAATATTATGAATTATCATGAATGTATCGACAATCAAACCTACATCAGTATCGACCTGTCAATATTAAATGTGAGAATCTCTTTCACTTTTTTGCGCATGGTTTACTTGGTATACGAGATTGCCGTGTTACCATCTTGAACTTAAATTCTACATTTCATTAAACTTGTTTGTTTAGTTGTTGATAATTTTATTTGCTTCAATCATCGTGGTGTTGCCTTTTCCAAGCATATAGTTCAGATATATACCTACAATTCAGCTGGAGAATTAAGACAGCATTTAGAGGTCAGGAATCCTCCCAACTTCCCCTTGAGAACAGTTCAGAGTTGCAATTACTGATAATTTTGCTAAATTGATTGATGCTCATGTTGGTGGTGTGAATGATATTGCTTTAGCTCATCCAAATAAGCAACTTTGCATAGTTACATGTGGGGATGATAAGATAATTAAGGTAGCAAGTGCTTTTACTATTAGTTTCCCACCATTTTGTTCCCTTGATTTATACAAGTAATTTTGCATTTTTGCCTCCAGATATGGGATGCAGTAGTTGGGCGTAAGCAGTATACTTTTGAAGGTCATGAAGCTCTTGTATATTCAGTCTGTCCCCACTATAAAGAGAATATTCAGGTTCATTATTTGTTTAGATGCCTATCTTCCTTCTCATTTTGTACTTTTTGAGTAGTAAATGAATTGCCCTGGGGTCTTATTCATTTGTAGAACTGATTCTAGTTTGTATGCAGTTTATTTTCTCTACCGCAATTGATGGGAAAATAAAAGCATGGCTGTATGATTCGTTGGGGTCGAGAGTTAATTATGGTGCCCCTGGACTGTGGTGCACGACAATGGCTTATAGTGCTAATGGTACCAGGTACTTTTCAAATTCTTTGTTTGTTTGTCCCTTCTGTCTTCCCCAACATTTATTGTTTAAGATCTCAAACACTACTAGCAAGTAATGATAGTTTGATTACTAGAAAATGACATAAATGATGTCAAATGCACCAACTACATCATCAAATTTCTAGTTATTGACTCCAAATGTGCTATGGATTTTCCATTTGCTAGGTAATCAGTAACTTCCTAGTTCCTAGGACCTAACAATATAATAGTGCAACTCAACAGTGTTATTGTAGTCAGCTAGCAAGTAGAGTATTGTATCCACATGGTTGAAGTCACAAAAACAACTAGTTATAAATGCACACTTAATATCCTAGATAAATTATGGGGTTATGATTACTAACTGGCTACCAATCAAATAAACTCAAAAAAACTTAACTCAATTTAATTCAGATAAAAACTCAGCCAGATAAAATTTAAGAATAGAAAGCAGATCCTAGAGAATGTATTCACTCAAAAGAAACTACAATCAACGTATTAATTCAGATGGAGGATCACAACCAAAACCACAATCTCTCTCGACAAGTCTAATGAAAGTTGATTTATATAATTTCTATCTTCGTTACATCTTAAAAAAACTCTTAACTCATTCCTTAAATCTCACAAAGATTTAAAACTTTATACGTGTATATATTCATATTGTGTGTACTTGGAGATCATTGAGCAATTAAACCCGCTAAGCATAAAAAAATACCATGCATCAATAGTGGCCAACTATTTAAAGGTTTTTTTAAAAAAAAATCAGAAGAGAATCGATAATGGCTGCCCATATACCCCCTTGATGACTCGAACCCCACAACCTATTGGATGGCAGGGAAGCTTCTCATCAACTAAGTTATGCTTCATCATCGCCACACCAACTATATTTAAGGGGCTAAAGGTGTTTTATGTCTGCAACTTTTAGTGTAGTTAATGGAATGTCCCCAACTTTAAGCTTATTCTATAAAATGTTCCACACTTCCACTATTAGAAAAATTCACTTCAACACATCAAACGACATTGTTATAACAAAAATTAAGAAGGATTAATAGTGTTTTGTTTCCCCAACTTCATTTTTTCTTCAAAGTTGGGACAGTTTCTTGAATACGCTGAAAGATGGGGACACTTTCCGCAATATTCTAAAAGTGGGGGACCCAAAATACTATTAACCTTTCTTAATTTTTTTTGCTTAACCAATTTTGTTTATATGCCAAGATGGAAATAAATTGTGCCTCGCACTATGACTATGAATTAGCTTACCATCACTGGATTTTGTATGGCGGTACATTTTTTGGAAAATGCTTAAAGTTGCGGACATTTGATGAAAAAACGATCATATTGTTTGGAATATGTGAAAGTTGGGACATAAATCGCTATTAAGCCCTATTTAAACATGGACTCAAGCACCAAGAACCACAAATCCACATATTGACTGGCAAGTTGGAATCAATTGTATTTGACAACATATCACTTGATCATACAAACCCTGGAATCTAAAAAAAATTGAACTACTTATAATTAAGACTGAACAGACCATAAATTGAGAAAACATACTAATTAAATTTGATAAATAAATAAGAACCAATGTTTGAATTCACGATGAACAACTTGAGAGCTTTAATCTTCAAGCCT
Source organism: Salvia hispanica (assembly GCF_023119035.1). Taxonomy (NCBI): domain Eukaryota; kingdom Viridiplantae; phylum Streptophyta; class Magnoliopsida; order Lamiales; family Lamiaceae; genus Salvia; species Salvia hispanica. The sequence goes on from NC_062968.1 coordinate 12,531,501, forward strand.
TAATGCAAAAAACAAATCTTGTTGTGGAAAAGTTAATTTGCATTTATACATTTGTCTTGTCTGAGGAAAAATTTGGCTCATAGAGATGAAACTTCACCCTTGATTCAAAGTATTTCATTAGTAACAAAAAAATAATACTCTCTCCGTCCCTGAAAAGTATGAACATTTAGTTCGACACGAGTTTTAATGTATAGTAATTGATAAAGTAGGGGAGAGATAAAGGGTGGTGTAAGTAGTGTTATTGGAGAGTCGGCTCCGCATCATTAGTAGTGTAGTGTAATGGTATAAGTTATAAATAAAATTATTTGTAGGGTTAATGTGTTGTTTAACTATTCCAAAATCAGAATGTTCATACTTTTCAGGGACGGACAAATAAGGAAATAGTTCATACTTTTCAGGGACGGAGGAAGTAATAATGAACGGTTTTAAGTAGAAAAGTTTGGGATTAAATTGCTGTATACAAGGTTCTTTTTACTTCACAGTTTGCCAATGATACAGTTTTTTTTTCTCCCATGTTTTATTGACTACAATATTTATCTTTCACACCTGTGTAATGTGTATTGATTATAAACTCTTTTCAGGCTCTTCTCTTGTGGAACCAGTAAAGAAGGTGAATCTCACCTGGTTGAATGGGATGAGAGTGAAGGAACCATTAAAAGGACATATTCTGGTTTCCGGAAGCGTTCTTTAGGTGTTGTGCGCAGTTTGACACTACAAGGAACCGTTTCTTAGCAGCTGGTGATGAGTTTCAGATAAAATTCTGGGATGTGGATAACATTAATATCCTTACTTATACCGATGTTGATGGTGGATTGCCAGTTAGTATCTTTACTCTTTAGCTTATTGCATCTTGCAGATTGCTGTCCTTATTACCTTGATATAAGAAAGCTTAAATTGGTCTGCACTGTACTTGCAGGCAAGCCCGAGACTAAGATTCAATAAGGAAGGTTCATTGTTGGCTGTTACCACCAGCGAAAATGAAATTAAGATATTGGCTAATACTGACGGGCAGCGCAAGTTAAGAATGTTGGAGAGCAGATCATTTGATGGTGCTCATGGTCATTCTAAAGCGAATGTCAAAGTAGTTTTTAGTTTTTTCTTACTAGCTTGTTCTTTCAATGTATTTCAGTTCCAAGCTCTCCTATTCTTCAGCCGACTATTTACTTAATGTATTATGGCTTCATTTTCTCCTATTCTGCAGCCTACTATTGCTAGCCCATTAGGTCCCATTGCTAGTGTTTCTACTTCAGTAATCCCCATACTTAAGCGCAGCGATAGAGTCCATCAGCCAATGTCCCTTCTGGTAGTGGTCCCAATCTTAATTTGACAATCTATTTCACTTTTCTGAATTGATAAGTTAGTTTTTTCTGTTCATCCGTGAGGATAGTCGAGAATATGCAGCTCATTTTGCTAGGATAAAATTACAGGCTAGTATGGAAAGCAGCAGGGGAGCTGATGTAAAACCGAGGATCCTTGAGAACACTGAAAAAATCAAAGTCCTCTGATGTATATGACCCATCTCAACTTAAGACTCTAAAATTGCCCGCCCCTTTGACACCTAGCAAAGTAAGTCAAGTGGACATTTTTTCATCTGACATGTGATCTCCTTAAGTTGAAAGAATGTTTGCTTGAATATTCTTATTAGGAAACTGGTCGTTGTTTTGGTTTATATTCAATTTGGTCATCCTTGCATCTGCACTTTGTGGAGCCTGCTCTTGGTTGTTTTTTTTTTTTTGTTTTTTTAACTCACCCCAAGGGTGGAGGGTTAAGGCGGACCCAAAAGTGACGAATCGCCAAGACCATTTAGAGTACAATGAGGGCCTCCCTATCAACTAGAGTGGTCACCTATCTACTCTTAACGAACTCTATTACAGTTAGAATGATGCCACCTCCGCATCACAAAACCAAGATTTCCATCTACTTCACTATGTGAGGTTGGTCGAGCTCCCTCCCGGATCGATCACCTCGACATTAGCTTTCCCAAATGACACCGTCGCCACATTGCTACCCTTGAGGAGTTTCTCCAAATAATTAGCTTTATGAGCACCTCCTTGTGCTTGGTGAAGGGGATAGGTCGATTTTCCTTTTCGTCGTTTTGACACTAATTGGGACACATCTTCATCTACTTGAATTTGCACCCCAGTTGATGCTTCTAAGCCTGCTCTTGGTTGTTAATATATGCCTTGGGTTCGTTGAGACTTAATGTGTTTGTTACCCCATTCTGGTTTGTAAGGTAGTCACTAATCTCATAATAATGTATTACAGATCGTGCGGTTGTTGTATACAAATTCTGGCTTAGCCATCTTAGCACTGGCTTCTAATGCTCTTCATAAGCTGTGGAAGTGGCAGCACAATGAACGAAATCCATCTGGAAAAGTCAGAATTTAATGAATCATGTCCTTTGTAATAAAACTTCCACAGCATTCTTCACTGAAATTAATTTAAATGATATGATGTCTATTTTCAGTCTTCTGCCTCTAGTGTGCATCAGTTGTGGCAACCAAATAATGGGGCACCCATGCTAATGATGCAAGTGATTCCAAAGCAGCTGAAGAATCTGTTGCTTGTATTGCCTTGTCTAAGAATGATTCCTATGTCATGTCTGCATCAGGAGGAAAAGTCTCCTTGTTCAACATGATGACCTTTAAGGTCTGCTAATATATTTCACTTGAGTTTTTCCCAGACTTGTAATTATCAGACTTCCTATGTCCCATATGAATGTGCTTTGTATATGCTAGACAACTGATTTTATTACTAATTCTGGTCAGGTCATGACAACATTTATGCCACTGCCTCCGGCTGCAACATTTCATCCTCAGGACAACAATATTATTGCTATTGGAATGGAAGACTCCACGATACAGATCTATAATGTTAGAGTTGATGAGGTAAGTATCTTGATTGTGTTTGGGGAGTGTGCTAGATTTAAGAGGAAATAATACATTTGCTTATTGCATTTATAATCATGCATTAGATCCGGGCACAGACTGTTGCCTATTGTTGTTGTTCAGCCAACCGTTTGGTCATCTATCTTTAATCAGAGGATTTTAGGTAGTTAGCTGTCCGTTTTCTTCAGTTAAAAGGACAAAATGAGTCGTTAAAGAGATTATGAGATCTTTTGAATTCTTTGGAAAACCCCAATGCTGGAGGTGCTTAAAATAGCATATAAGAAATCTAATTTATCTGTTACCATCCTTGTAACAACTATGCAAGAGTGTTGGGGTGGGGTCTTTTAATGTTGTAAATTCTGATAAGGTCTTGAAGCAAAGTTTATCGAAACAGACAGAAGTTGTTTGAGGCGTTAGGATGGGCTGTTTGCTTAGCAATTTTCGGTTCAGAATTGTTACTTCCGTTTCACTTTTAAACATTAAAGGAGTAGATTAATTATGGAAAGGAATCATTTGTTCTGAATGCATATTATATATGCATATAATAACTCATCATGTCCAATCTCTGAATGATGAAGTATGATATTCTTGCACATGATGCTTACTTTTTTCTAATCGTATGGAGTTACTGACTAATTGCTTAATAATTAAATTTTGTCAAATGCTATTCACATTATTGGTTAAAACAAAGCTAGAGGGTCATCAGAAAAGGATCTCAGGGCTTGCATTTTCTCAGAGTTTGAACATATTGGTCTCATCTGGAGCTGATGCTCAGGCAAGTCTTGCCCATCATAGACTTGTTTTGACCTATGTTCTAGTTATCTATGTTTAAGATTTCTTCAGATTATTGTTAACTTAATAGGAAACGGGTTATCTGTAAATGTAAACCTGTACGCTTACTTTTCAATCTCGACTTCAGCTGTGCATGTGGAGCATTGATGGATGGGAGAAGAAGAAATCACGGCCAATACAACCACCTCCCGGTCACCCAGCTACCCTGGTTGGAGAAACTAGGGTTCAGTTCCATAACAGTCAATCTCGTCTACTGGTTGTTCATGAAAGTCAAATTGCTATTTATGATGCTCAACTTGATTGTTTACATTCGGTTAGTGTTTTTCTTCTTTTCATTTCTTATACTCCCTCCGTCCCATTAAATATGAAACGTTTGCTTTTCAGCATTGTATTTTAAGTAGTGTTGTTTTGTGAATTAATGAAGAGAGAATAAAGTAAGAAAGCAGGAAAAAGTAGAGATGATGGTATTTCCATTTTAGGATACGTTTCATTTTTAATGGGACAACCCAAAAAGAAAAATGTTTCATTTCTAATGGGTCAGAGGGAGCATATTTTTACAAAGCAGTTATTTGAATAATTGCAATTTATGCATCATCTACTGCATATGTTCCTCACAAAATAGGTGAAAGCATAGTTTTCGAAGCAAACGGAAGTTTACATGTGTGACATTGTTGGAACATCATTATAATATGAACTAGAGACTTCATACCCCTCAGGTTGTGTGTGCCTAAGTCACATATATTTGACATGTGTTAGTGATATGCAGGTAAAACACTACCAATAGCATTGTTATGAAAAGTTGTTCTCTTCCTGGACTGTATCTATATCCACATATGGTAGCATTTCAAATTATCTTTTAGTTACTAATAGATCATGTTACGACAATGATAAATGGGGTTCACTAGTGAAAGTTCGTATACTTAGTTGAGTTTAAAGCTAGGTCAATAACGTCCATTGTCAATCACTCAATTGCCTTTCCATGCTAATATGATGATGCATTTTTTAATGGTCGAGAATTCATAAACAAGTAATGTTCAACTGCAGTGGTATCCTAGAGATTCACTTTCCTCTTCTATTTCAAGTGCTATATACTCCTGCAATGGTCTATCGATTTTTACTGGGTTTTGTGATGGTGTTGTTGGAATCTTTGATTTTGACAGTTTGATTCGATGCCGGATAGCACCCTCTGCTTATATATCATCAGCCAGGTATGCAAAATTGAAAGAGATACATTATATTGTTGAACCATGTTGATGCCTTACCCTCTTCAATAGTGGCTCTCATTTAGGTCGGATCTCTCCTTATCTTTGGTAGGAATCATATGAGAGCCAATCACTGCTTAATGCAGTTCCTAATACAAGATATATGATCCTAGTTTACAAGTTCATGTTTACTAAGCCACGCTGATATCTCTTCATGTGCAGCAACACCAATCCGTTCCCCATAGTTATTGCAGCACATCCAATAGATCCAAATCAATATGCACTTGGCATGAGTGATGGTGCAGTTCATGTCATTGAACCATCTAATGCAGAGACAAAGTGGGCCGGATCAACCTCTCATGATAACGACGACTTGCCTTCAATACCTTCGAGTTCTGCATTGAACAGTCAACCATCAGAAACCCCATCTAGGTGATTAATACAAAGGAAAAAAAGCGTCTCTTTGTTTTTCTTTCTTTCTTTCTTTCTTTCTCATCTTAGGCATACCAATGTAAAGTCTCTTTGTGAGAAACACAGCTTAGTTATACTTTGTCGGTTGCACCTCGAGATATAGTAGTTCGTCGTCACTCTCCCTTTTTTTACCTCTCATTTAATCTGGTTATTAAATTTATTTTTATCAATGCAATTTCATATTTAGTCATTACTGAGAGATGAATCGATCAGACTTGATCCTTTAGTCATTTATAGTATGACCTAACATGAGATGCGGTATCAATTTTGTTGATAGGATGATACTTGAAAAGGCAAAAGTTCTGATTAGCTTAAACAGGGGACCGGTTTTAAAGTCATGTAGTACTAATCAGAAACTCAAAGTTTGTTTTTTTGAGAATTCTTTCACAAGTAATGTACACTACTATGTTTTTGATAAGAGAGTTTTGTGTACAACAAAGTTGAAGGTGCATAATGTGGTATTCTTGGCACTATGACATCTTATTGTTTGAAAAAAAACAAGAATATCTTGTTAGACGTGAGACTCTGATACTCTACCCACTCTAACCAGAGGTGAAGCTACGTAGAGACTTGGGGGGCCACTGGGCCCAGGATTTTCAGTTTGTATACCTATATTACATTGCAGCAAAAAAGGCGATTTCGTCGCCTTGGCAGCCCCCACACTCTGGCCCAACATCATGTGAGAGGTTCAATCGGTGTACGCAATAGCCCGTTAAGGGGGAGGGAGGCCTTAACCCACTGGCTGTCAGAAGCCCATCTCCCAAGGCCTCACACTTGTGCCTGAGAAATGGAAGCAACTACACGACAACAATGAGATTTGAACCCATGCTCATTGTAGCAAGATCTGCCCCTCCATATATCTATATTACATATTAATGCATATACAACCGATAGCGCAAGTGTGGTTGTGGGTTCGGTCTTCGGACCTTTTGCAAGGCTAGTTTTTGGTTCCTATTAGAAACATGACTTTTTGTTTACTTTTTATTATGAAAAATAATTTCTCTCTTATTTCTGTTTCTATCCTCTAACCATACTAAAAAATGTTTTGCAAATATTAACCATAGTCCGAAAAATGCCTCAGAAGTCAGAATTATAAAAATTGGGCCGCATTGCATAAAAATTCTGATTTTGCCTCTGACTATATATATTCACCTTAGGAGATAGAGCTAAAATATGGAGGAGTGTAAAGCAGATAAATGCTAAAATGGGTGGCTCATTCGAACGATACTAAGTTAGTTGTGTGGCTCTAAAACTTTTTCAAAGGTTTTGAATATGATTCTGAGAATGCTAAGAGCATTACTCCCTCTGTCCCACCTAAGTTAAGTCATTTCCTTTTTTGACAAAAAACAAAACATCCAATCGTCTTATTACATTCTATCACGTACTTTATTCTCTCTTTATTTTTTCTAATTTATTCATATCTCCTACTTTTTAATATAATTTCTTAATCTCTATGTCTAAAAGTTGACTCAATTTAGTTAGGACGAAGGGAGTACAATTTATTGTGGTTACTCTAGTTAAGTGGCTAACTCAAGGGAATCACTAATCTTCATGGCTAGCAAGCATAGAGAAGAATACTTACATTATTAAGGATAAATTATGTAGAGGAGACATTAAGATTACCAAGATTGTATTATAGAACAACCATGCTAATCTTCTCCCAAATGCCTCCCTGGGCAAAACGTTTATATGTAGTGTGATTGGTTTGGTAGTTCGATACATCATGAGCCTAGACCTGATTTGATTTCAGTATAAGTGGGAGAGTTTGACAGTCGGGTATACTTGAAATCTTGTTTTGTGTATAAGTGGGAGATTGTTAGAGCTGGTATACTGGAAAAGCATGTTTCGAGCCGAATGGTTGGTTGTAGGGGTGTCGAAACGGGTAGCGGGTAACGGGTAATTTCTTACCCGACCCGATACCTGCCGGGTATCGGATACCCGCTACCCACAAAAATCGGGATCGGGGTCAGGATCGGGTATTAAAATTGGGGGTAAATCGGGTATCGGGTATACCCGATTAAAAAAAATTACCCGACTCAATATACTTGTGTAAGAAAAAGGCACAACCTGTAGCTATAAAACTCAAGTTACATCCTTAATATGCATTTATTCACTCACCTAAACTTTATTTAACACTAATTGAAACCATCATTCACTCCACTACCGAGTGGAAAAACTTTGGTAGCCAACTCTAAAATCCTCATATTTGAAAAATTCAAAGTAGCAATGTCATAATTTGTATACAAAGAGGGATCTAATTATATAAATACCAGTAATATCAAAACAAGGATTAACTAACAAATTATGCTAATTGATTTTTAGAAACGAATGTTTCAATTAGTTGGTGTTTTTGAGAGCAAGAACATATCACATTTTATTGTATTTCATTAAAAACATTGAACTTTCATAAAAATTTAAAAATATTTTGAATTACTTCAACTTTTGGGGAACAAGAATTGTCGCTAGAGTTTTAGAGATATGACTTACAAATCAACTTTTTTTCTATACCTTAATTGCCATTAATGAAAGGAAGAGATTTAGCTATACCAGATGATGAGCTAACAAAATAAATATTTTAGTAGATGAAATGAGCATTGGAATTATAGTGGAGAAGGCTTTAGGCAAGAATATTGGTAATTTGGTACTATTAGGCAGGAAGCTTTAGGAAGTAAGAATCTCACATCAGCTGGTAGACACAGAAGGCATAACTATAATCTAAATAAATATTGATAATTATACTGTCTTTTACGTTGCAGGCTTCGGGTGCGGGTACCCGCGCCTGCGGGTACGGGTAACCCGATGCGGGTATCGGGACACTTGCAATGCCTCTCGGGTCGGGTTTCAGGTAGTAAAAATTTCTAATTTCGGGTTCGGGTACCCGCAAAATCGGGTGCGGATACCCGCGGGTACCTGTTTCGACACCCCTAGTTGGTTGTATATGATAAACTCCAAACTCACTTTTATTTGTCATAAAAGAGATAATTTTATTATATTGTGTTTGCTTTTTTTTTTTAAAGATATGTTTTACAAGCATTTAATCTTAAAAGTAAACGAGTCTAAAATTTTTGCATTATAGACTGGATAATGGAACAAGTCATCACATAGGAGACTCGGTCAGTACCTTACATAAGTAAACAATACTCCCTCCGTCCCAGTTTTATAGTCACATTTTGCCATAAAAGTCCGTCCCACATTTAGAGTCACATTTAGAATTTTCCATATTTGGACATAAAATTGTACCCCATTATTCACTAAAATTACACTCAAATGTCATTATCTACATTAAAATAAACCAAAATAAAAATAAAAAAACCAAAAGGTCAAAAGGGACCCACCTTCAACCAACTCACTTCATTTATTACACACTTCATCATCTCACTTCATTTATTACACACTCCACCTCTCACTTCATTAATTACACACTCCACCAATTCCTTAAAACTCGTGCCATAACTAAATGTGACTATAAATGTGGGACGGAGGGAGTATTTCACAATCTAGATAAGCTTTGGCTACATATTGATAAAGATTGTCGTGTCTGTCCGAAAGTTTCTTTGTCCTAGGAAACTAACGACATTGTTGATTTATAGCACTGAAACAATCTAAACAATTAGATAAGTCATCACAATAGGTGACTCGGTAGTAGGTACCTTACAGAAGTAAAACAAATAGTTAAATTTGAGGGGTTGATAAACACAAAATTTACATGTTTTTAGGGATTAAACTTAGACTGTTTTGAATGCATTTCATGTGAATTACACATGCTTTCTTATATAATCCTTTAATTCAGTATTTTGACATATTTGTTAAGTTTTCATATTAAAAAGGGTTAAAAAGAGGTAAAGATTATTAGATACGAAGATCGGAGCCAAATCGACGAAAGGATGTCATTCAACAGCACTCCACTAAGTTGAACGAAGCAAAACTCAGTGGTCGATCAGTCATCCTTCAGCAGTCCACGACTTGGTAGATATTGAAGTAAGCGATCCACTGAGATTGTTTGAAGTTGTCTTGTCCTTAGAAGTCTAATCTATCCTAATTCAAAGAAGACGAATTAGAGACTTAGAGTTATAAGTGCCCCCATTCAAGACCATCATAACCTATCATTCATTGAGATTCCGACACTGAAATTGAAATCACATTCAGAATCCAAGGAAGTTCAAGCCAAAGAGAAGAAGATAATGAACACAAGATTCAACTGACGAGTTTTATATAGTTATTTATTTATGTGGTTTATTATAATATGATTTTTGTATACAAGTCTAAGGATAACTAAATTTTTGAGTTCTAGTTCTTTTATTTATTTATTTCTAATATCAATACCTCGATTTATTTTATCTAGGATAATGCGTCTCTTTTTTAAACAAACTATTGGACAAGTTAGTGGTATGTTATGGAAATGAAAGAGTAGTAGTATGCTAGACACATATTTAGATATATCATAATAATAGTAGAATTACTGAATTTAATATCCTATAATTTCCTTTTTTGTGTCTGACTTATTCATATCGTTAATTTGCTTTGTTTTTTTAATTGTTATTTATACTATCTTAGTTTAAAATATCATTTCCAAAAATCTTCTTTTTCCGGATAGTATTTGGAGATCAAGGCAGTACTAGTGATCATTAGCCTATGTGATTTGATGTTTGTACTTATATTTAGTTATAGGAGTACTAGAGTTACTCGTTTACTTAGTGCTAATATGCGTAAATCATATACGGAGCTTTAGATCTTGAAAATGGTCACTATCCTCATATCGGGTTAAGCACGAGAGCTTCTAAAAAATTGATTTACCGAAATTGCAATAAATCATTATCATACATCACTACTTATACATCAACTTAACAATAAACATACAAAAAACAGGGTAAAATGATGAATTAGTTAGAACATCTCAAGCATCAATAGATTCCTTCGAATCATCCTCGAATCCATCCATTTCCAAACTATTCTCACTCTTCACAACATGCCCAGCTTCCTCTGCTCCTCCCAAACTACTAATATTCCCAAATATCACAACAATCATCCCAACAACACCTGTACAAAATGATACTCCAAATGCTTTACCAATGTCCCCGGGCATGGCAGTCGCCAGGCCGAACCCTGCACATGCCCCGACCACCCTGGCCCACGAGTACCACACGGAGAATGCACCCTCCCTTCCTCTCGGGGAGCAATCGAGCCACAACACCCTCCCGAACGCATGCATCAACCCTGCAACAAAGATTCCGAATTTAGATCACATAGCATAGCGTGTTGTTAGTGGAAAATGAGACTCACCTAGTAAAGTAAAAAATGTTATGATAGACACAAATTTTAAGTGGACGGACCAAATTAGAAAAACAAGACTATTTTTCATGGACGGAGGTAGTATTTTATTTCATAAGATACCAAACCTGCAGAAGTCCCCTGAACGGCCGCGAAGAAGAAAAGATGGGATTCGCCCCACGCAGCATCCCGGTAGTAAAATCCAAACCCCGAGGTGAAAATGGACATCATAAATCCTAGTAACTGCATCTTCTCAGCATCCAATTTCAAGAACTGTTGTAGGGGATACATCAATGGGATAGAGAACATAGGGAGCAAGAAATACATAAGCCATAGATACAAAACACTCTGTTTCTCCACACAAATGTAGCCTATTGCATATAGTAATCCACCCCCAAAAACACACATCCCTATAAAAGAAGACAAAAATACACCAATCAGCCCCTTAGCTGCATGAGGGTACTTGAATATCAAGAAGATATTATTATTATGACTAGGGAAACTCGCAGTCTCTGCCGCTATTCTACTGGTGCTTAAAACATGGATCATTCCCGACCCCCATTTCAAGCCACTGAAAATGGAAACAACCCACAGAGCGGTGAAATGATCTGCCCTGTTGAGTATATGAAAAGTAAAGGATGATATCACAGTGGATCCAAGGCAGCCGGCCGCGGTTGAATGTAGGGATAGCCAGCTGGCGAAGGATCTCCGGTCGAGGAAGTGATGTCTTGGGATGGATGGACCGGTGAAACCGGTGATCATGAGGCCGAGGTGGCGGGCGTGGGAGGCACCCACGACAGCGGTGGCAGCCATGATGACGGCCACGTATGGAGGGAAGATCCACGGTTTTTTGAGGAATCCGGAGGGGAGGCAGAAGAGGGAGCCGAGGCCGGTGGCAGCCGCGGCTATGAGCTGGTGGTGGCGGCCGTGGTCGAGGCGGAGGGTGATGATGTAGAGGAATGGGGAGGAGAGGAGGAGACCAGTGATCCAGGAGATGGAGGTCCATTCTAAAGGGGAGAATCTCATGCCTCCCACTTTGATCTGCCTTTGCACCAATGCTACATAACTGTACCAAAAAATATGAGACTGACATTTTATTTTTACAAACGTCACTTTTGATTATCTCATTCTACTCAAATTCCATGACAAAACTAATTAAAAAAAATAAGACATATTTTTTAAATTTTTTCAACTTAGCATTTCTCAAATGAGTGAACTACATAAATGGTACCTGATCTTTCACTTTCGCACATAAATGGTACATGATCTTTATTTTGTATCATTTTTGGTACCTATAAATCACATTTTAAGATCAGGTACCATTTACGTGCGAAAGTGAAAGATCAGGTACCATTTATGTAGTTCACTCTTCTTAAATTCACGTCGGAAAAAAGTAAAACTCTTATTAATGGATGGAGTAAGTATTGCTATTCATATTTTGAGTGAACGAATAAAAATATCTATTTAGCTAGTATTAGTATTAAGTAACTAGAATGAAAAGATAACTAATAAATAGCTACATGCTCAGTTTGTGCATTATTATTAGACTTTACAACCACAAAACTCATTCAGTGTAAATTAAAATCATTTTGCTTACAATTCACCATTACTTTTTCTTGCACGCGAATTAACACTATTTTACCTATAATTCAATCACGATGGTTCGTAGTCGTAGATTAAAGGTCAAGATAGTACTTACTAAATTGTGTATGTTGGACTAATGGTAGTCTGGTTAAGTACTCTAAAATAAAAAATAAAACTATTTTTCATCCTTTTTTTTTCCCTAAGTGAATACTTTTTTATATTTAGTAAAGTAAAACAGATATTAAGTGTTGAAGATGAGAAAATGAAGTTGTACTTACATCTGCATCTGCTTCTTACTGCAGTTGAGACCCTTGAAGCTGAGGAACCAGCCCTGCTTGGGCTCGGGGGGAGCGGAGACGGTCTGGCTGATTATGAGCGGGAAAACGATGGGAATCAAGACAGTGTGGATGAAATAGGAGCAGAATTCATACATGTACCACAGCAGAATCTCCACGTTTGTGGGCTTCTCCTCTCGAGCCATGACGATGCCGATGTCGGTGCCCTCCTCGGCCATCATCGGCTTCTGCTTTCCTTCACTACTACTAATCTCCGACGCCATTGCTAGTTTGCTACAACACTAAAAATTAGTACTAGTAACTTAATTTGGCTGCATTGGATATTATTAACAGAAATAAATAAATAAATGGTAAATGGAAATATCCTACAGACAGCTGGAGTGGTGAGCACAGAAACTATCGAGGGAGGGGTGAAGAAAACCTTGAACATGGAATTATTTTTTAAAAAACTTGAATATTTTTGGTGGCATTGTGTTGCGACGGTTGCCAACTGTAATAATTGTGCACAACATTGGTGCAACGGAATCTCAACCGTTTCTGATGTTTGGTCTTTTGTCCTTGTCCGAGTTTGATCCTTATATTAATCTACCGGGTTTCGGTTTCGTATTTTATGCGCTAGAAGGATTTTGGACGTGCTTTAGTTTTTTTTTTTTTTTTTTTCTTTTATTAGCAAATTAACAAAAATTTAAAAGCTACTGGGACGTAGTCCAGTTTAGGAGTCTCACTCTTGTTCTATTATCAAACATTATTTTGATCATTATTATTTTTCAAAATTATAAATATAATGAGTAGCTAATACAACTGGAATTAAACAAAAACACATAAAAATTTATGCACTCTCCATTTTTATCCGTCCCATAAAAATATGCACATTTTTATTCCCAATTTATTACCCCAATATACAACTTATACCACCATTAAAACACCAATAATAATGCGAGTCTCGCTCTCCACTAACAATATTTTAACTAACATTCTCTTCCTCTCTCTTAGTTTACCAATTTTTCTTAATTTCTCGTGTCATATCATATGTTCAATTTTTATAGGGATAGAAAGATTATTAATTTGAAGAATATAGATTCAAAAATTATTTTAAAAAATTGATAATGACACATGTGCATGGAACACCCAAAAATGGGATACTGTATCTCAAATATATACATGATCACAACCTCTGTTTGATTTGTGAACCTGCTTTTCTGGACGGTCTTTTGAGAACCTTCTGTTCTCTCTTGCTGCATTATCGAGCTTCTATATGTTCTCTTCTTGTTGCATCGTTGAGCTTCAAGGCGGAACTTATGGCTCTTATTCAAAGCTTTTCGATGGCTATGGAGTTCTCTACCCATATTTGGATCGAGTTGGACTCAACGGCCCTGGTTAATTCATTATCATCCGGACAGTTGGGTTCCGCTAATCTCAGACATTATATGACTCAGTTTCGCAGCTTGATTTCTCAGCGACATGTTCGATTCTCACACATCTACATAGATGGAAACCGTGTTGCTGACTTTCTTGTGGGGGGGCCCAGACAGGATGAAAACCCTGCCTTATCCTTCTATGATTCAGTCTCTGCGTCTCGGTACATGAAGATGCTTGTTAGGATGGAACAGTTGGGATATCCTAACTTCCGCTTTCGACGTAGAGATGTGGATTGATTTTATTGTTATGTTAGTTTTCGATATTTTATTTTTCTGTAAGTCCACTTGTTCATCTTAGTTTTGGTTTAGTTTTGATAGCATGGATGCACCATACTTGTGGGGGTCTAGTTTATTTGCTCTTGTTCTGTTTTTAGATCCAAGTCACTTTTGTGCTTGGATAAATGTTTTAGAACGATATATTCTGATTTTATTTACGGATCAGGGGTCTGCCTAAACCCCTGCCACACTGGGTGCTTTTTGTTAAAAAAAAAAAACTTGCTTTTCTAGACTATGTAGGTTTTTTATGGGCCTAAGCATGTGCCCTAAAATGCACAACTAATTTATCACGTAACCGATAAGTTACGTGCCTCGTTTCAGTAGCGTATCTAGAAATTTTTATATTAGAGGTGCAATATTTGAAATTAAATCGATCTTTTTTTTCTATTATCTCAATTATAGTGTTGATGTTTCATTGTATCTAATATATTACAAAACAGTATTGACAGTTTTAATTTTCAACAAATTCATAAAAATTAAAGTCCGATTTGTTATTTTATTCGTTTATTTGAAGTAATAGAGAAAACGAATAAACTGAGCTTTGATTATTATGAATTTTATAAAATTAGACGTGTTTTTTTTATTTTTTTTCATCACATAAAAATAGACCTTTCTATTTTTAATAATTTTTTTCTTTAATGATACGTGCCTCATTATCTATAATACTTTAATTATTTTCTTTCTAACTTTTTATAATTTATTAATTATACATTAAAACACATGCCAATTTGGCATTTAAGTTGTTCGAGTACTTGGGACAAATAAAAATCTCAAATGAAATTTTGTATTAAAAGACTTTATAGTGATACTCCTATTATTTAGAACTTAAAAAATGAAAACATCATTTTTGGAGACCAAATTTAAAGTTTATTAATAATGTTAAGAAACAGTCGGCCCATAAAAAAAAAAAAGAATATGTTGTTTAAAAGTTGTGGCACCTCTCCCACTCGTCTTGCCGCCACACCCAAAACCTAACTTGCTTCTCTCTAGGGTTTTGGGGCTCATATTCATCACATTCATGGCTGGCCCAAAGAATCAGCAAATTGAAGCAGCCATCATGCAAGATACCGATTCCAAGCTTCGCAAGAAGAACAAGAACAAGCAGAAGAGAAAAATCGAGGAGACTGATGCCGAAGATGTAGAAATTGATCAAAACGCAGTTTTGGAAGCTGGCTCCACGGAAATCTCGAAGAAGAAGAAAAAGAAGAAGGCGAACGGAGATGGCAAAGAGGAGATTTCGTTGAATGGCTCAGGCGAAGAATCAATTAAGAAGAATAAGAAAAAGAGCAAGGAGGGAGAAGGTGTGAGTGAGGTCAAAATTGCCGAGTCTGCACAAGAGGAGGAGGTGATAGAAGGTAGTGGCGTCGTGGTGTCTGGGAAGAATGTCAATGAATCGAGATACAAGGCTCTGGATTCGTTTTCTGAGTCGGGGCTTCCTGATGATGTGTTGGAATGCTGCAAGGCATTCGATAAGCCGTCGCCGATTCAAGCTCATTCGTGGCCTTTTCTGCTCGACGGCCGCGATCTTATTGGAATTGCTGCCACGGGGTCTGGTATGCATCTAAATTGGATTGAAAATGGTTTAGTGTTTGTGCTTAATTGGATTCAGTGTTTTGAGGTGTGTGTTTATGGTGTTAGGTAAAACGCTCGCATTTGGGATCCCTGCTATTAGGCACGTCTTGAACAAGCGAAAGAGCAATGCCTCTAAGAAAGTGTATCCGCGTTGTCTTGTTCTTTCACCTACAAGGGAGTTAGCTCAACAAGTACGCTCTCGATTTGTTTATTGCATGGCTATGATGTGATATGTCATGCTCCAGTCATTGCTTTGCTTTATATGGTTTAATTTGTTGGGAGCATATTTCATTTGATTAGGTACAAACTTCTTCTGTTTGCACGCGTTGGGGATTTTATCTTGTTAGCATCATGTGTAATTGTGTATTGTGTGTATTCTGTTAATATGTAGAATTGCCTCTTAAAGAGTGTAGTGTAATTAAATGCCGCCCTCATGGCCTCATCTCAGATAGAACAATTGAAAAATATGCTATTGTGAAGTTCAAAGTTTCAAATAGTTATGCATGGATTTTCTTGTTTTATTTGATTATATTACTATTACAATAATCTTATGAGCATATGGGAAAATGGTTGGGTGTATAGCGGTACACATGTAGGCTGTAGCTATTAGTGTCTCAGAGGAATATTGCTCTAGCTAAGTTTGTATTACGGTTTGTATTCAACTTTGTAATCCTACAACTGGCAATTATCGAATAGTGTATCAAGAGGATAGACTATATGTATATGCTTCAAGGGTCTTATTTGTGACCTTTTCCATTTTCATTTCCAAAATAACCGATTTTTAGAATCTTATACGACAGAAAGTTTGGTGAATGGTACAGAGTCATGATCATGACTATATATATGGTTAGATTGCAGATGTTTTATGTGATGCTGGAAAGCCTAGTGGAGTGCGGTCAATTTGCATATATGGAGGAACTTCGAAAGGACCCCAGATATCTACTCTGAAAGCTGGGGTGGTAAGTTCTCATAAATCATAATCTTAATCTCCGAGTAAATCTGAACTTGGATTGTGTTTGAGTAGTATGACAACATGTGGATGGAGAAAAAGATGCTGCATTGTTTCGTGATCAGCTAAATTTATTGGTTTTATTTCCCAACTCGTATGAAATCATCAGCTCTTTCTTTTTAATTCATTTTGTGGCTGATGTTGAAAATAAAGTAACTGCATGTGTACATTAGAAAGTTAATGCAAATATCATGGAACCATTTGGAATAGACTCACATTCTAATGTTATTGCACTATGGTCTTGTTACAATATTTTGTAATTTGAATTGTTTTTACAATTCCTACAACCTCTAGGTTAGATCATAGTATTTGTTAAAGTATGCAAGTTGATACCTCAAGTCTCCCTTTGTATGTGATTCTGTGCAGGACATTGTTATTGGGACACCTGGCCGTCTTAAAGACTTGATCGAAATGGGAGTGTGCCGCCTAAATGAGGTTTCCTTTGTGGTGAGTGGATGTTCTCTTGTTTCTGTTTGATAATGAATTACTGATTTTTTTGGTACTCCCTCCGTCCCTCAAAAGATGTCACACTTTCCTTTTTAGTTTGTCCCACACAAGATGTCATATTTCTCTTTTTGGAAAAAGTTCTCTCTCACATGAATATAAAAATTATATTTTCTCTCTCCATTTAACACACAAAATAAAACCTCCTAAAATCCCGTGCTGTCCCACAAGTGTGACATCTTTTGTGGGACGGAGGGAGTATGAGACTATGAACTTTTTGGTCTTTCAAACAGTGGATCATAAATGTTGGACGTATCAGGAACTCTTATTCTCACATGCAGACATAGTTTGCAACTTTCAACATTTTAGCATCCTTGAATCTTATTAACTCATAACTCATTTGCCCGACATTTTATGTGCATGCAGATATTTTTGGAACATTCATTCTTGTACTATGATAACTAATTTCATTTAATTGATAATACGATGATTGCGACTATATATAGGTTCTAGATGAAGCTGATCGGATGCTTGACATGGGATTTGAACCGGAGGTTCGCTCGATTTTAAGTCAAACATGCTCTGGTATGATATGGGCCTTTGTTGGTATTTGAGTTTAAGCACGTTCAATTATTCTTCTGTACTTCTACTTAAATAAGAAATTGAAATGCAAGTGTTATTACCCTTCGTCTACATAAGTCTGCTCTCTTTTCTCAAAAGACTGCGGATGCATCATGAGAATTTTTCATTTAAAATCCAATATTTTCATTTCCATACTTCTGAGTTTGGAACTTCGGATTTTGATGCATCTGTCAACGTTAATGTTGTGTATGTAATGCCAATTGACATGATGCACAGTTCGCCAAATGGTAATGTTTAGTGCGACATGGCCTCCAGCTGTGCATCAACTAGCGCAGGAATTCATGGACCCAAACCCAGTTAAGGTGTGGATTATCTCTGAGAAATCCTGTACTGCAATCTTTACTTCTTTTTATGTGTAATGAATTCATTACGTATCAGGTGGTGGTGGGTTCGGAAGATTTAGCTGCCAATCATGATGTCATGCAAATAGTAGAGGTACTATTAAGTATTGACATATGACATTAATGATGAATTAATTAGAAGTAGTAATTTTGAATATATAAACAACTTTTATTTGCATCAGTAGTTTAGTACTAAAATTTCCATTCTCTTTCATCACAGGTGTTGGATGAGCGAGCACGTGACGAACGTCTGCAGAATTTGCTGGAGAAGTATCACAAATCTAGAAAGTATGTGGTCCTTGTGCAAGTTATGCATTTAGGTTATGAATGTTACATATTATTGGCATTAAATCAAATTTATGACTATCATACTTGACATGCTAGGTAAATTTACATACTTGAAATGAGAATTACATTGTCTTTAACAGTTCCAACTTTTTTCTGGGACCTCTATTGCCCTTAGTAGCTGCCATAGTTTAACTGGACAATGCAGCTTTAAAATTATTTCTGCTTTGAGAATCCTTTTTTTATTCTTAATCTTATCTGTGGGAATTATTCTCTTTTTCAGAAACAGAGTGTTGGTTTTTGTTTTATACAAGAAAGAAGCATCTCGGGTGGAGAGTATGCTTCACAGAAGGTAATTTGTCAATTTGATTCCTTTGTCCATCAAAATAGCTATCTTGAGCTTTCCCTACCATGATACATTTCCAGTTGTTAGTTTATTGTTTTTGTTTACTTTGTCATTCCTAGGGGCTGGAAAGCCGTTTCTATAAGTGGGGACAAAGCGCAGAGCGCAAGAACACAAGCCTTGTCACAGTTTAAGGATGGAAGCTGTCCTCTATTGGTATGCACACAGTCCTTTTGTCATTTATAACCTGCTATGGTTATTGGCTTCTCAATGCACACATCTTAGTTCTTCATTTAACCTCTATTCTGCATCTGTAGTCTGTACCTTTTATATTGAACCAATGGAGAGAGACTCATCATTCAAGAATCACAACCTATCCCACCCCTTTTAACTATGGCAACAAACTTTAAATCACCTTAAAACTTTAATTGCTAGACACAATGATTGTCTGCATTCAACAGAATTAAAGTAGTTGATGTTACATTCCACAGATTGCAACTGATGTTGCTGCTCGAGGATTGGATATTCCTGATGTTGAAGTTGTTATCAATTATAGTTTTCCTCTCACGACTGAGGATTATGTGCACAGAATTGGTCGAACTGGAAGAGCTGGTAAGAAGGGAGTGGCTCATACGTTCTTTACAAAGGAAAATAAGGTATGCTTCAATTTAGGTCTCAATATTATCTACACTCGTTCAATTGTAATATAAATTATATTCGGCTCATAAATGTGACTGTACCAGGGCCTTTCTGGGGAGTTGGTGAATGTTCTCAGGGAAGCTAAGCAAGTTGTACCTGAAGATCTATTGAAATTCGGGACTCATGTCAAGAAAAAGGTCAGACATGCCTTTTTAATGTAGAATATGTTTGTCAGAGTTTGAGATTGATTTGTATGTACATGCGGCATGCCATTTTAGTTGTAACCTAATGTTTCTTTGTTTTCTTCCTGAAATCCCTGGTTAATAGATTAATGGAGTAGTTATAAAGTTGAAATCTTAATATTAGTATCTAGAACCTAATTAGAAAATGTAAATAGGATTAATTTTGACTTGAGGAGACTCATTCCGATTATTAGATATGCATAGACAATTTTGTGCTTTTCTTTAGGCTGTAGTTTGACAGTATGTGTGTCTATATATATCAAAACCACATAAAGTAACATATGAGAAAAACCTTGCAGAACTGACACTTCGCTATATAATGTCTTTTGCACTATAATCCATCCAGGAATCCAAGCTATACGGCGCCCACTTTAGAGAAATCGACGCCAATGCTCCCAAAGCTACCAAGATAACATTTGATGATTCTGATGAAGATTGATTTCAATATATTCAGGGAAGCAATTCTGAAATTTACTGTATTTTTAGCTTCCAATTGAAATTATCGAGCATGTGCTAAAATCATATTGTTGCTTTTGTGATAGTATATCTAGTAAAGACGAATTTTTTTCCTTTTCTTGTTGGTAATGGTGATTTTCAAATTTTCATCATAGAAATGTAATGCTCCCAGTTTATTTATTTTTATTGGTGATACCAGTTTTATTTATTTAAGAGTTGCAGGATTGTTCAATTTCTGTTTCTGCAGTCTGATGGTTTATATTTATGTACGTTAGCATCTTGGAATCGTTTGTATAGTAGTAGTATATTCATTTTATTAATTAATGTCAAAAACAAGGATTTTCGTGTGAATATTTGGCACTTGATGCGGTTTTAAAATGTTTTCTTAAATCTAGCTAGTTGATTAGTACTAATATTTTACCTTCCAATCTTCATCATACAGATGTGGAATGGTGATTACTTAAATCTGTTAATACATTTCATAATGTTAAGAGGCTTTTATTTTATTTTATTTAAATATGGCTATTTGCTTGAGCTGGATACATAAAATCATTAATCGGTATGCGCACACATTTATTTTCGACCAAACTCATGTTTTAGCTTTTAGGGCACTTCAAAACCAGGAAAGTTTAATTAATTATTGATTTCCTCAAGATATGGATTCAAATATTAAATAATTACTCGATTAATATCAATGTCAAAGATTCCACAAAGGTAAACTGAACAATAATACTTGAGTAATCAACTAATTTCGATTTGTTTCAGATTAGTCACTAAACTTTCTACTTTATAGAATTATTTGAGGTTTAATTCAATTTTCTTATGTAGCCTATTCCACATGTTTGGAATTCAAAATTCCAAAAGATAATATTCTGAACTAAAATCATATAATAACAATATACTGTATTTAATAAAAAAAATGAACTTTAATTTTTATTGGTTTATATTTGAATACGGCGAAACTCAGATTATACGGCGAAATGAACTTGTGTCATTTCTTCTCCACCGAGAATTCAAGATTTCTTTGATTTTAACGAAAATTAAAAGAGAGTAAAGTCAGTGGATGAAATCTAACAAGTACAGCTTAGGGCTGGCAAATCGTGCGGATTGGGTCGTTATCGGGTCAACCCGATAACAACCCAACCCAATAAGGCCAAACCCGAACCCAACCTGTTAAGGAAACCCCAAACCCGAACACGAACCCAACTCGCCACCTTCAAACCCGGACACGACCCGACCACGATAACGACACGAACCACTTTGGGTTGACCCGACACGATATCGACCTGAACACGATACCGACACAAACCACTTTGGGTTGACCCGACACGATAACAGCACGACAACAACCTAAGCACGATAACAACACGATTACAAATTGCTTCAAAAGAGCGAAAATACTAATAATTAAATTAAACTTATTAAATCAAAATAAAAAGAATATAATAATAATAAATTATATTATAAAATTATTTGTTGATTAGTTTTGCTACTACATAATACCTGGATTAACGTTTTGTATCTATAAGTATAAACTTATTTTTCTTAAATTTATTCAATTATCCTTTTATTCTAAACACTAATTGATTTAGTACTATTTTTCATTTGGATCTCTCACGGTCATTGTATTTTATTTCGTTTCTTTCGACTACTTTAATTTTTGTAATTTGAAATATAATTTGAAGCTTGTAATTTCAAATATTTTCTATATATTATAACACATGGAGAAATATGCAAAGTAGGGTCATTACATGGTCATTTAATATTATTATCCAAAATTACATGAATGAAGACATAATTATATATTTTAAATATATTAACTAATACACTTGAAGTGTCACACGCCTAGGTGGACGTTGAGAGCAACAATCTTCTATCGTCGAACTAGCTCTTATGTATCATTTGATGCATTATAAAATATTGCAGATTATTAATCATAAATTAATTTTATAATATGGGTCTAAAATTTGTTGTGGTTTATCATACTATTTAAATATATCAATTTATATAGCAAGTCATATAATTAAAGGATATGTTACAACTTACATGTTGTGTTCCACATGTTGTTATCATCATACCATCTCTATTATGATATTATTACACACTATGAAAATAATTATAAAAGTAATATTAAAATAATACAGTAAATGAAATATTGAAAATATTGTGATTTATCATATAGTATTACTAATAATTTTTGATGATCTTATCAATTTATGTAGCAAGTGCTATACATTTGAATGTTGTATTATTATGTGTTGAGTCCAACAATGTCTCATCATTGAATGACCCATATTATATTGTTAATAATTTTAGATAGAATAATCAACCAATATGTATAATATTATTTTCAAAATTAAAAGTTAGAAATTAATGATAAAATATCAATGGTTTCAAAAATAATATGAGAGAATTTCCAAACAAAAGAGTGTTTTCCTAATTTATACTTTGTAAAAAAAAAAGCAATTTATTTATCTTTATATCATTGTGATAGTTTAAATAAAATGACTAAAAAATTATTCCATCATTATTCCATTACAACTATGGATGATTATTCTCTCTAAAATTTTTCTTTTAACAAGGTGTGGTACATATTTGTACTACAATAAAAATGAAAAATGAAAAATTATAAAAAGGTTAAATTAGTCACAAAAATATGTAATTAATGATGCTATCTAATCAAAATAAATTAATATTATCCTTTTTAAAATTTGAACGGCATTTTGTGTATGCAATTTTTGTAAATTTATCTTTACTCAAAATAAATATACTAATATTAATTTTTAACGGGTTACCCAACCCGACCCGCATCCAACCCGCATCCGACCCGATTTTTTCGTGTTCTTAGTGGATCGACCCAATAATGACCCGCATCCAATAAGACTTGATCCAAACCCAATATTTTCGTGCGAATTCGTATCGGATTATCGTGTCGTGTCAAAAATTGTCAGCGCTAGTACAGCTTAAATAAATGCTTTTGAATTGAGCCAAAAATTTGGAAGAGTTAAAGATGGATGAAATCCAATACTCGCATAAATAAAGTGGCTCATCATATTTTTCCATAAACCAATGAGTTTCGTCTTGTCGATCTTCATTATCGAAGTTTCCCAATAACGATTATTTTGCGCCACCTATTAAACTTCATTATTCTGCATAGTTTATTTGCTGTGTAAAAATTCAAGTGTATCTTAGACAATTGGAATCCCAGCAATAAACCCAAATTACAAGCCAAGATTTGTAAATGAGCTCGCTTTCTCTCTTTGAGAAACTGGCCTCCATCGTTTTTGGTTGACGGATTGAGATCTATAGCTTTTTAATTTTGAGCTCAACTTTGTCTTGGGGCTGAAAAATGGTGGGGATTTTCTCAAGATTTTCTGCCAGGGGTAACCATCGCCGCTCTCAGAGTTCTCTTGTTAGCATCTCTCCCTCTCTTCTAGTTATTTTATCTTAAAGATTGAATTTTTTGTTATCTTTTCTCTTGGATTTGGGCATATTTGAAGGGTTGGATGATGCTATCTTATTTGTTACTATGTGATTTGATTATGTTCTAGTTTTAAAGAGTGAATCTTTTACTTGTTTCTTGGATTTTTTGGCATTATATTGTTCGATGATGCTATCTAGTTATGGTATGTAATCTGATTATGCTAAAGTTTTCTCAGTTGTTTGAGCAAGTTTTCTCCTAATTGAATCAAGCTTTTGGACTGAAATATTCATGATTCTTGCTCCCTTTGAAACTTAGTCTATTAGATCATCACTTTGATTGAAACCATACTACTCTTTAAGATAAAAAATGATTACTTTACTCCTAATTTAAGCAAATAGTCATTATTGAAATACTTTCTTGGATAGTTTGGTTTCTCTATCTGTTTGTGCTGAATTGATATGTATTTTTTTGTATTATTGTCAAGAATTTGCTAGGATTGGATTTCTTTTTTACAAGATGTCAAGGTTACTTCTCTTAGTCGTCTGTTTGTTGTTGATATTGGATCTCTTGTTTGTATATTTTTTTTTGAGCTTTGATTTAGGCATTTCTGGTGTGTGTTGTGCTTATGGTAAGTTTCTTCCTTGATGTATAGGATGAAAGGGGGAGAGTATTGCCTTCTAGCACAGATGCTACAACCACTGCTATCTTGTCGACAGCTACGTCTGCTACCCCCCATGGGATTGAACTAGCAGTCGAGTTTAAGCCCGTTGAACATCCAAGTGAGCCTCTTGACAGTGACGAGCCGATCCTGTGTCCACAACCCGAGCCTTCGATTCTTAATGTAAGCTTGATCTCCTTCGCGACAAGTAGAACATAGCCTCAAGTGATTTGTTGTCGATCCTTGCAGGAGGATGCTGCCTTTTTAATAGGAAATATAAAAACAATTTTTCTTTCTTAATGTATTACATGAACTCATTTAGTGTATATAAGGATAAACATGATCGAGTTTTCTAATATGATATGATTCGTAATAATATCCCAAAAATTAATGTCACATGAAAATTATGAACATTCTGAAACTATACTATTAATTTCCCAATATTGCACCTTTTGCTTGAATTGCCAATGGGCTTAGCTTATTGTTTCTGGTCACATTTTTCTTTGATATCTTATGATGACTTCTCCTTTTGAGGGTTGCTTGAGAACATGTTAATCAATCTTCATTCGGAATGTGATCCTATGGATATACTCATAGTGAAGTTTATTATGTTTGCAATCTCAAAAGTAACTAAGGATAATCAATTCGCTTCTGATATTCATTGCTGTCAGTCACATAATCTCTGATCTAAACTAGGGATCGAGCTTTGCTAAGCAGTCGGATTTTTGTCTTCTTGCTGACAATGTACTTTTAGGCCTCTCATCTTGATGTATGAAGCTTTTTCTCCATCTCTATCCTCTTTTTTCCTTAATGTGCTATGTTAGGCTTATACCGAAGAACATGAAAAACCCACTCATGTTACTTTTGTTAGGTACACACCCTTTCCATGGCGACTTTGTACATATTCTTGAATGTTCATCTAGCTTTTGTCTATGTCCTGCAAACTTGGTTGGTTTTGTTTGTTTCATGGTTGGTGAATCTTTTGAAAGAATCTAGAATTCACAAGGGTGTGTTCACTCTGTGATGGATTGAATAATTTGGAGCTTGTTTGATCAAGTAATAATTCTTGAATACCCAGGATGGAAGGATCTGGAAGGAAAGAGCATCGTCAGGTGTATCCCGGAGGGGGGAGACGCCGGTTTTGGAGGATCAGATGGCCATGGAACCCGAGATTCCAAGACCAAAACCCCGGCCTGCTGGACGCATTATGCCGTCAATGAGTGCCCCGGAACACAGCATCCTCAAACTGCTCGAAGAGTGTAATGCATCTGGAATAAGCTTCAACACCTGATCAGTATCAAGATTTGATATTATTTTTTTGTATAAAAACCCTACCTTATACTGTTCGATTGGTAAATGTTGAACTTGGAAAAGTGTGCTTGTGTAAGTCTCTTTATTAGAGGTAGTATAGTTTTATCTTATGAGTTTGGTCATTTCCCTATGACTAAAATCTGGTGTGTGAGTGTGTGACTTCCACAGTCATTTGACAGATACCAAAGTAATCACGACTTCCAACTAACATGCATTAGATCTGAAACAAAAAAACAACTAAACACACACAAGTAGATCTTGTACCAGAACTTGGAGATGAAAAGCAAAATAGGCAAGATGGCGAAACTAATATCTTAGTCTTTTCTATTTTATTTTCTTTCTTACTTTACATCCTTTCCACTTTAATTACTAAAGTACTACTCCCATAGTTCTGCAGTAGTAGAGGCGTTTCTTTACGGCACACGATTTAAGAAAAATTGTAATAAGCGAATTAACTAAAAGAAGAATAAAGTAGGAAATAAAAAGGTAGAGAGATGAAGAGTGAATACAGTAAGAAAGTAAAGTAAGTGAAAAGAAATGTTATGACCGTGGATCCAATAAAACATCTCAAAATAAACGAAAAACAAAGTAAACAAATGTAAACCCCTCGGAACTTAAACAAAACATGAACGAATAAGTTTCTTTCTAAACTTAGCTCTCTTCTCCGAGGACGAGGAAGAAGAGAGGGTTGTTGTGGGAGAACTTTGATTTCAGCTGCTGCTAACTTTCTTGCTCCATGCTAACTAGAATGTGAGTATGAAAGGAGATGGTATTCGGTGTGTTGGATGATTGATCATGATCTTCTTCCTCATTTCTTCTTCTATTTATAGGACGGTTTGGGGCATCAATCCCTAGGGCAAGACTCTCATGATTTGGCATTAATGCCCTTGCATAGGAAAGCATTATTCTTTCTCTCTCCTCCGACTCATCTTTTGCTGCTTTCTTGATATCGACTTCTCTTGATCAACTCACACAGCTTCCAGGTCCAGTCGCTCCGTCACTTTGCATGATCACTTTGCTTCAATTCTGGGCAATTTTTTCCGCTTCTATCGCCACTTGATCAAGTCGAGTCAACACTTAGCCACATTGTTGCTTCTCAGATCCTGCATGCTTAAATCACTTTTTTTTTTCTAACATAAATACCCCGATTAGTATAACAACCGCTATTAAACCATGCTTGAGACGAGCCCTATCAGCAAGGTTGATACCAAAAAATTCTTGTGTCAAGATGTGCCTACTAAATGGAACTCGACTTACTTAATCCTCGAGGTGGCATTGCCATATGAGCCAGCTATGAAACTGTTCAGCAACATCACTCCCCAGTTTGGTAGGGATTTGAGAAACTTGAAACACAACGACCTCACAATTGGCGTACCTGGAGAAGAAGATTGGATTGAAGTGAGGAAGATGTGTAGTTTTCTCCAATCGTTTTATGATATGACTCGTCTCGTCTCTGGCACCACGTATGCCACATCACATTCATTTTTCTTTGAGATGTGTGGCTTATTCACTATCATAAAACCCTAAACCCTAAATCCTAAACCCTTCATTTGATGAGGATGCTAAGATTAGATACATAGCCAAGAAGATGATGGAAAAGCTTGGTAAGTATTGGTTAGAAGAATATGAGCTTAATCCAAACATGAACAAAATTCTTTACATTGCTGCAATGCTGGATCCTAGGCAAAAGATGAAGCATGTGCAACATTATTTGAAGATGGTGTAAGGTGAAGCATGGGCAAATGAGTTGGCAGAGGAGTTGAGAAAGTCAATCTTTGACTTATTTGAGTTGTACAAGAGAGAATTCATTCCAATGTCTGACCAAACACAACCACAAACAGCTTCGGCTACCCAAATGTCAAATAGATCGACTGATCCACATTCTTGGTAAAAGCTCTTGTAATATTCTCTGTGTTGCTAATGAGGATGATGATGATGATAAAGATCGTAGCTCAGAGCTCACTCGTCACTTCGCAGAGAAGCAATACAAGGCCATTGAACGTGAGCATTTTGACATTCTTATGTGGTGAAAGAAATACAACATTTCCTTTCCTATTATATCAGAGATGGCTAAAGATATTCTTGCTATTCCTATATCAAGCGTTGCTTCTAAGTCGACATCCAGCATCGGAGACGAGTGCTTTCGATATTTAGAAACTCTTTAACACTGAAAAATGGTAGAAGCTTTGATATACTCCGAGGATTGGTTGAGGTCAAGTCCTAGTTCTACCGATCTCATGGAAGAAGGAGAACCAATACCATTTTTGAAAAAGCAATGTTATGAAAGTGAGTAATTAATTGCTATATACTACTCCCTCCGTCCCAAGGTATTAGACCAACTTTCCTTTTTGGGATGTCCCAACATATTAGACTCATTTCCTTTTTTAGCAAAAAACATCTATCTTATTTTATTCTCCACCTACTTTTTTCTCTCTTCTCTCCCCTACTTTTTCCCTCTCTCATACTTTACTCTCTCCACTTTAACTATTTAAATATCAATTCCTTAAATCATGTGCCCAAAAGAAGTGAGTCTAATACTCCGGGACGGAGGGAGTAATATACTTATTTATTCTTTATTTTTAACTCATTTTCTTTAATTCATTATTTTTTTACAGCGGTGCCATAAGGATGGCAAAGTGACATGGCCATTGGACGATGCAGATACAGATGCATTAATGGGAGAATTGGAAAGAACTTATTCAAGTGATCATGATCAAAGTTAAATTTATCGTGCATTTGTTTTGGAACTTCAAGGTTTTCTTTTGAATATTTGAACTTTGAATGATTGTTGAATTAAATAGGTTGTAAACTTTGATAGATTTACCTTGTTGTTTTGGAAACTTTGAACTTGGAGTTGTTTACTTTTTTGAATATTTCAACTTTTGGATTGAACAGGTTGTAAACTTTGTTTTTGAATATTTCAACTTTTAGTTATATGCATCGGTCTTTGTGTATAGCATTGTGAGCATTCTAATTTGTATAGCATTGTGAGCATTCACATTGAATTTCTTTCTTCAAGGAATAAAAATAATGTTAATTATAGTTATTTCTTAATGTTTTGTTTTAGTTCTGAGTAGATGATTCTATAGGTGTTTATATTTTTTTTATCATCAATAAAGAAAGAACTTTATGAGAAATTGTAATTTAGAAACTTGTTTATGATTAAGCATATTATAAATAGGTTGTATGGATTGATTGACCATGTTGTTTTCAAAGCTTTGAACTTGGAGTTGTTTACTTTTTTAAATATTTTAATTTTTGAGTTGAGCAGGTTATAAATTTTTTTGTTTCGTTGAATTAAGCATATTATAAATAGGTTGTTTTATTTTTATAATTTCTAATACAAAGGACATACATAATTCTTTCTACAAATACAAATATAAAAAATACAATGTAGTGCAAGTGGGGTTGGCCTGGGGTGGGCAGTTTTCCTATGCAGTGTCCAGGGGGATTGATACCTATGAACTGCACAATTTTTTTTTAATTTTTTTTATTTCAGTTCCAAAATCAAAATCAAAAATTGAATTCATTATTATTCATTATAGCGTCTATTTTATTTTTTTAGGAGATGAAATGTCATGTTGTTATTCGGACTCGAACCGAGATGCTCTAGCACTGCTTCCTAAGAGCAACTTGTCTACCAATTTCACCATAGCGGCTTGTCTTGACTTTATAATAGTCTATGAATAAGAAATTGTTTAGATTTAAGAATGCAATATTTTGCTGGAAAGATTCAAATCGATGAATACCAATTTCGTTCGATTAACCGGAACTGAACCAAAACGAATCGAGACCAATTTGGTTTCGGTTCCAATGCTTCAATCTCGGTTACTTTTGACATCAGGTAACCGGGTTGTCGGTTAAGTTAGAACCGAACCGACCGAATTACCTGCCCTAGACGGATTTATAGGCTAGGTTTTAATTTTAAGGGCTGTGAGTGCTCTTAGAGCATCCACAGTGGATGCCCGATCGCGCGCCCGATCGGCCAAGATCGGGCTCGGGTGTGGTCGGGCATCCATTACAGCCCTCGGTCACGCCCGAGCGTGGCCGATAGTTCGGTCGCGACCGATCCCGAGCCCGATCGATCGGTGAAAGGTCTTTGTTTTATGTTTTTAGGCTGTGCGTGTTCAAATAGGAAATAGCAGGTTCCCTAGATCCCGCAAGTCCACCAGATCGCTCGGTCTAGGAACTCGTGGGTCGCGAGAAATCCCAGTCGTCGGACACACAAAGCACTTTTCCTTTCAAAAAAAACCCTCAACCACTTTACTAAACCTAGTATAGGGAAGTAGAGATCGATCCCACAGAGAAGGATGCGTTATACTCATGTTCAAGGATTTGGGAGTGTTTTTGGTGTTGGCCCATTCCCAAGTGTGTGTGTAAAGTGTGTGAGCTAAGAGTAAAAAAAATCTCCCGCTTTAACGTTGCATGCTCTTCTCTATATATAGGCGTTTTAGGTGGGCCCAACGAGGTATAGATAATGACTTTGTTGCCCTCAGTTGTAGACTCCTCTGTCACGTCAATTTTCCTTGTAAATCCTGCTCATTTCGTTCCTTTCTATAGCTAGACCATCTCCTTCATTACTTCCTTGGTCTAGCGATTTTCTTCACACACCTGGCTTAGGAAACGTGTTAGACCCAGCAAATTATAACATTTTTCGCACATTACCGATGCATGAAATTAGCCTTATCAATCGGGCTTGAGCTCCGGCGCCCATTGCAGCGCCGAGCAGAACCGTATTTTTTTTATTTTTAATTATTTAACCCTAATTTAAATCACTATAAATACTCCATTTTCTTCTTTTCACACACCAAACCTTTCACTTTCTCTTCTATATTCTCTCAATATCCGGAGGAGGAGGCGGCGGCTGTGACGCCGGTGGCCCGACCACGAAGACTTCTGAGTTGAGACGCCTTTGGATACAGCAGGATCCACTTTAAATACTCGGGCTACTGAGGTTCGATCCGTTCTTCGGCACGCAAGGGAGTATCGGGTTGAGGATATGGAGCCTAGTTGTGGGCAACCTCCTGCCCCTATCCTGACGCCGCCGAGGAAGGAAGAAGAAGATGGGCGCGGAAAGAAAAGTTGCCATCGGTCCCAGTCCCAGTCCCACACGACGAGGCCGAGCGAGGAGTACGCAACGAAGGCGTACATGTCTACGAATTGGATGAGTACCTGAAGGTGGCTCAGTGTTGGGTCGATGTATCGGAGGATTCAATATCCTCCAACAACCAGACTTCGGCCAGGATGTGGGATCGCATTGAGGAACGCTACAACGAGGTGAAACCGAGGTGGGCGTTCAAGCGGACCAAGGTTCAGCTGCGCAAGTGTTGGGATCGGATCAAGCAAATCCCTGGGCTGGTTTAATAGCGTAGCCCAGAATAGCAGTCTACTCAAATTCAACCCACTTAATTCGTTTCTTTGGGAAAAAGAAAGAGAAAAATAAATAACTCAGGGAACATTTAAATTTGCATATAAATCTCCAATCCTTCATTTTCTCTTTCACTCTCTAGAATTTGATACCGGCGAAGCACCACTGCCTCGTGTAGATTGGACGGCGGAAACAATTCGATGGCG
Organism: Salvia hispanica; assembly: GCF_023119035.1. Classification (NCBI taxonomy): domain Eukaryota; kingdom Viridiplantae; phylum Streptophyta; class Magnoliopsida; order Lamiales; family Lamiaceae; genus Salvia; species Salvia hispanica. The sequence goes on from NC_062968.1 coordinate 12,562,636, forward strand.
GCTTTGCAGTATTTGGAATCCCTGCGGAATGCACACCCTGAGCTGGGCGAGTGGTACAACACGCTTTCAGATCTGTACCAGAGGAAGCTCTGGCACCAGCTCACGCTCAAGCTCGAGCAATTCGTCACGCTCGCCGTGTTTCAGGTGCCGGAGCACTTACCTGCATGCGAATTGAGCTTTGTTAATCAACAACTGTTGCTGTTTTTTCGTCTTAATTGTGTTATAGGGTGTTTGTTTTGTGTTGGTTGGTTTCTGTTTTGTTCCGCGTAATGAAATAGTGAATCGTACCTTTTGCTTTGTGTTGAAGAAATTATGTGAGTTTTGGGATAAGGGGATGGGGTTTTGGTGTTAGGGTTTTGTCAACGGTGATGTTTTTGAGGGGATCGAAGTTTTACCATGTGCTGAATTTTCACTCACATTCTGTCATGTCAAATAATCAGAAGTTTTCTAGAAAAAACCCAGGGAAATGGACCTAATATTAAGGTTACGTATGGGAATGATTTGGTATTCATCTATATTAGCTTAGTGACTCTACATTTTGGAAATTGCCAAGGAAAGTCCTAGACTTGCTTCAGTTAATAAAGTTGAAGCAATTACTAATATAATACTATGTACTTATTTAAAATAGTCAGTTGGCTAATACTGCTACTCATGTCAACGAAAATAGTCTTAGTAGTGGATGACATGGGTTTTAATGCAAAATTGGTAAAGTAAGAGAGATAAATTAGAAAAAGTGATTGATGCATTGCTAGTGGAAATGGAACCAACTTCATTAGATAGAGAAACTTACCATAAATGGATAGTCTAACTTTGGTGGACGAACCAAAATGGAAAACATGACTGTTTTTCGTGGACGAAGGTAGCATTTGTTAATTGACTTATCTTTTCCAACTTAGAGATGCCCTGTCGGACAGGGTCTTTGCCCACGCTTACTGATTTGGAAACAATTCAAATACGTTCTATCAAGTTTCAAGGGTTCTATGTATAAATTACTAAGAAATCCGTCTGTGTGTTTCTTGCATGTCTGTTGCTTTGCATGCTATTTCATTACCAAAGGATGATGGAGTGCTGATACTTCCAAGAGCTCTAGAAGGAAACTGCACATCTTCTTGCCGACTCTGTTTAATTAGAACCGATTTAGTCATACAGACAGTAGAGGCGATTTTACGTAGTACTGCTAGCGCTTTGTGCTTATGATATGGGGAAAAAAATATTCTTATGGGTGGTTGTCGAGAGGAATTGTTCCTTGTGCTGTCAATCTCTTTGAATAAAAATGTTACGAGTACTATATTTTGAAAGTTGAAATGTTTTATATTACTCCCTCTGTCCCGGCCTACTCGAGACGTTTCTATTTTGGCACAAGAATTTAGGTAGTAGTGTTTAGTGTAAATTATTAATAGTAAAGTAAGAGAGAGAGTAAAGTAAGAAAGAGAAAGAGAGAAAAAAGTAATAGAGATGATAAAGTAAGAAAGAGAAAAAGAGAATAAAGTTAGAGGGAGGATAAAGTAGGAGAGATAAGAGTATAAAGTAGGAGAGATGAGTGAGTTGATTGTTCCCAAAAAAGGAAACGTCTCACTTAGGTTGCGACATATAAAAAAGGAATACGTCTCACTTAGGCTGGGACGGAGGGAGTACTTGCCCAAATCCCGATTCTCTTCATTTATGTGATTGGGTCCCTATCTTGCAAAGGTATAGTTTGATAATACAATTGTACGACAAAGGTTTTCCGACGTATGGTATGTGCTTGTAAATTTGATGATGAACATGAAATGTATATGCAAGTAGTTATGTTCATGCATGTACAACTAATTCCTGTGAAAGATTCAAATTGATCAAGATGTTTTAAAGTCGAAGAATTCTTAATTCAGTCAAAAGACTCAAAGCCCATTTACAAGACATCATATTTATTTATATAATTCTGACACTTGATTAGCTTTATTGTATTGAGTGGTGGTGTATGTGGCTAAACATTTCGTATTATTGCATTGACAAATTGTTCATGACCATTCTTTACGTTGCATAAAAGGTAGTCAATAATCCTACACTGTATGGATTTTTTTCCTGTGGTAATCAAGGTTGTAAAGGACAAGTAAAGCTATGATCAAATGAGCATTTAGTCATCCGACCCAAGCATCAAGTTATGTGTTGTCTGTTTCTTTGTAATCTGTCTGTCTTCTTTGCCTTAGTTTATATGAATGGAAAGTTCACTAGTAATAAGAATCATATCTGGGTTCTGGAAGGGATATATTCACGAGTTACCTCAATGTCAAAAGTACGGATTTACCTTTATTTGAGTGGATAACTGTTCATTCATCTCTTTAAAATTCTTAGTTTGCTTTGATTATTTTTCAACTTCTTTTCTGAAATTCCTGTTTCTCTAGGTGATTTGTATCTAATCCTTCTTTCTTTTGCCCAAATTCAGGCTGGGGATTCCCTAATCCAACTGTACCAAAACTTTATAACTGATTTTGAGACAAAGATCAATCTACTCAAGCTTGCCCATTTTGCTGTCATAGTTTCTCGCCAGTATTCAGAGAAAGATGCTGCTATATCATATCTCCAAGGAGTGATAGAGAAGCTCCGAACTACCAGTAAAGTACGGATAGAGGAGCCAATACTTTATATCAATATGCAGATTGGTTTATTTAAGCTTGAGCAGGGAGACCAAAAAGAATGCAAGAAACTCTTAGAAGAGGGAAAGAGCACACTTGACAGTATGACTGATATTGATCCATCTGTTTATGCTAGCTACTATTGGATCTCATCGCAATATCATAAAGCCCGTCAAGAATTTGCTGAGTTCTACAGAAGTGCTCTTCTCTATTTAGCTTACACGTCAGTAGAGACTTTGTCAGACTCATTTAAGCTGGTACGTTGTTGTTTATTTGGTTGGTGCTTGATTCATAACATTTTTTGACATGCGAAAGTGGAGCATTATGTTAGGTGGTTGTGCAGTTCACGTCGACAGAAGCCCAAAACTCCCATATTACTATCAGTGGTTGTTTAAAGTGATTTTACTTTTATAGTCATTTTTGTTCATAGAATTCAGATGAGTTATCTACCCTACCAAATATGCTTTTAGGATATTCACTGTGAACCTTACTATCAAACAATCACTTGTTTTACATAGATGAGCTGATATGGTATTATGCTTACATAGTTACTGAAAAATGATAAAAGAATAAAAGTGACACTTTTCACGAGATGCATTGATCTTTCTTTAACTAGTGCAATTTCTCTCATGCTTTTGTGGTCCATTCTGTTGTGGAAATTCCTTGCTCTGTAACTAGAGAGTCACTAGTTTTACATAGACTAGGCTGGTATGGTTATGCTTACATAGTTACTGAGAATTCACTTAAACCTTCCATTTTACATTCATATATCATTTATCAGACTGTGATCATCAATAAAATGCATGCATTTTTTTCTGGTGCTCTAACATTGTGCTTCTTGGATGTGTCCACTAATGATGCCATTGCTGTTGACCTAACTGTCTTGTTTTGTTTTTTAGGATTTGGCATTTGACTTATCTCTATCAGCCTTGTTGGGAGAGAACATCTACAACTTCGGTGAACTTCTTGCTCATCCAATTGTAAGTAATTTTTCGGTGCTGGTTATGTGCTTCTGGTCAAAGCTTATTTTTTCTATTGATAAATAGAAGTCAGTCTACCTTATAAATATGTACATCTTGAAGTCTAGCCAATTTTGTGTGTATCTAGCCTACCAGTCTAACTATTTGCTGCTAGGATGTATCCCAATACGCCTGCTGATATTGTTATGAGTAATTATATGAAGTAACATTGGGTAGTTAAAAGGTTTTGTTGATCCTTGTTGAATCCTTATTTTGCATTTTTTACATCTAGCATAGAAAATGCTCTTATTAAACTGTGTTCTTTCTGAAAGAACGTCTTTAAGGTAGATAACTAGCTGGAGAATTCTGCTTTATAACACTGAAGCAATTTATGATATACCTTTTGGTTGATGTTTTGTTGTTGCCACTGATCTATATCTCAGATAGAGTACCATGCCTAAGATATATAAATAATCTTCAATTGCACACACAAACGCACTACAATGATTATGTGCACTTCCTTCATGCTTTGTTATGTATGATGACATTGGAAAGTTTTCTAGTTGAGTTGCACCTTAAGTGGGTGCTTTATTTGCATACTTTAAATGAGGAAATTCAAAAAGAGAGATCATGAGATGTTATCTAATTCAATTATGTTCCAAAATACAACCCTCATGTTAATGACAAGAGTGGAAAGATCTGAGCATGTGCCATTTTATCATTCCTTTGCTGGGTACTTGGTTTTAAGCTGATAATCTTTCCACTTTTCCGCAGATAAAAAGTCTTATGGGTACTAAAGTTGAGTGGCTTTACTATATTCTCGAAGCATTTAACTCTGGTGATTTAGTGCGCTATCAAGAACTGTGCCGTGTACATGGAGCTGCTCTGAACAGCCAACCAGCACTAGTCCAGAATGAGAAAAAGCTTCTTGAGAAGATCAACATTCTCTGCTTGATGGAGATCATATTCAGGTGAGTTTTGTATGCTTGTGTATACGCCAAAGATTACTGGTAATAATGGGTTACCTTGCATCATTTTTTATCCTCTGGTATTAAAGAAACCTCTACTTGCAGCCGACCATCAGAAGATAGAACCATTCCATTGGGTATTATTGCTGAACGAACAAAACTAACAGTTGAAGATGTGGAGTACCTTCTTGTGAAGAGCCTTTCAGTAAGTGGATTCAGATATTTTTTTTATTTCTTATGGTGACAAAATATTGCTCGAGTATGGTAATTTCCCTGGAGTTGGATAGAGTAATTGTCTTATACTATCACCCAGAGCGCCGAACTTTGGTTGTGAATGTCACATCCGAATTCAGGACGTATCATCTTGGGGTCTAGAAGGAGTAACGTGTTTAATCTCATTGCAGGTGCATCTGATCGAAGGAATTATTGACCAAGTAGAGGGAACAGTTTATGTGTCTTGGGTTCAACCCAGAGTTTTAGGGATCCCTCAAATCAGGTCGTTGCGTGACCGGCTGGACAACTGGGTGGACAAAGTACACACCGCTCTGTTATCTGTTGAGGCTGAGACGCCTGATCTAGTTGCAGCATGATTTTCTTAGCTCTCATTCCTTTGATTTCTTCTCTGACAATGTTTTCAGAAGGCCAAATCTGTTACTTCCACCGGGAACAAATCAGTTGTTGGCCGCTGCATTCGGTTCTCTGGCAATGCCTGTATTTTCCTTTTCCCTTTTTGAGACAAACATCTTTATGCGACTGAGTATCTGTTTCCATGCCCAAATATCATACTTGTAATTCTCATTTTAATATTTAAAAATCTTTTTTATCGAACAGGATTGTTTAGATCGTATGGTAACTAAAGGTGCATGACTACTTCGGCCTCATTCCGGCCATGACATTGTGCAACTAGGCAAACAATTATTGTAGGAATTGGGATGGAAGATTTAGAGCATTTTTGGACATTCTAACTGATATCTATGACACCAGTGACCAGAATATCTAAGCACCAAACCATGATTTGAATCTCATACATATATATCTAACTTCGGCAAAGCACAGAATCTCATTATTACACTATAACGACGTCACTGCCCAAAAACAAATGACAACTTTGAACATCATTACAATAACGAAATACTTATATACTGATCACACACCTATACTTTGTAAAACAACATTACTTCGCCGCAGGGAAGAGATGCATCAGCGGGTTAGTACTGGGTAACTTCCACCATCGTATATGCCCTCGATAAACGCAACCAACACCCAGATCATGAGGATGCCAATAACAGCAGTCCGTATTATTTGACTGCTGTCATTTTCCATCATCATATCATACTGAACAGTTGGTTCTACTAAAGGAAAACCCTCACCATCGACAACATCTGAAACCGGTTCTGTGGTGCTTGTCTGCCTCTCAGCGATTTGGCACAACGTGCCAGCCCCTTGAAGCCTAGCACACCTTATGCAAGTGCACTGTCCGCCAAGATATGAAGGAATGCTTCGAAAACGTTCAGAGAGAACCTTCTTATAAGAATCCCCTTCGATGCTCAGTTTCTGCCTAGTTGTCGGTGTGAGAACCTGGCGCAAGGGGAATCATTATTGATGAAGACCAACATCATTTTTCACTTTTCAAAATATCATTCAGATAGTTTTTAGTCTATACAATAAATCTAGAAATGGAGGATCCAAATTATATCTCGATTCATATAATTTTTCGTGTAAATTATCATTGACTGATGCGAATTTATAATTAATGCTATAAGAAAGGTATTTATACTACTTACATATCAAAAGCAAAACTCAATAACATTTTCAGTTCAGTTCCATTATTGACGAATACAACATTATTTTCTTTTCTTTTTTTTCAGATCAAAAGCAAACTTTGTAGTATCATTCAATTTGATATGATTCCATTATTGATGAAGCCAAAATAACTTTCCTCTTTTCAGTGTATTATCTTGGAATTAGTTATAATAGAAGATGTGAGTTATCATTTGATGGTGATAGTTTTATAGTCTAGTTTGAAAGCTGCTTACTTGTATGAAAGTTTGGGCAATAACACGGACAACTGAAGGAAGCCGGATGACAACCAAAACACCCAAAACATTAGGAAAGTGATCTTGCAGAATGTTGCAGCAGTGTCTCAATAATTGCACGGGAATTCTCAGCGGTGTTAGTCCTTGACAATCCACTAGAACCGTAATTTGACGATTTTCTCCATCCAACAAGTGCAGGACGCCGTGCTCCACCTGAGATACTTCATTTACAACACCCCGTGAGTTGAGCATGCTTTATAGAGTATAGCTGCCATAGCATGTACTCACTAAAGATACACTATATGCAAAACAATATATATACATACTATAAAAGTTAACATATGAACAATTATGTTATATAAATCATCACTTAGATAGCCCTCATTAGTAATACTAAAGTTGCAAATGACCATTGATCAAAAAGATAACATTTTACAGTTATTAGTGGGAACATGTGTAGTATTCTTGTCGCTTTGAATGCACTCCTCTTCAGTTGGTTAAAAGATTCTTCCGCTAATTATCATCAAGCCACTGCAATATTAGATGATTGCAGAAAAAATCATGTTCTCCTAGATGTTAGTGAATGAATCAAGTGGGAGGAAGAGTCAAAGGAATTCAAGCATTGTGACATACTTAAGTTTCTCCAACTCTCCCACCACAAAGGATATATCATCCTAACTTTCTGCTCAGGCCTCGTGCCATCAGAAGGTAATACTAATCATGACTCATGAGAACTTCAACATAAACAAAATATGGACAACTTAGACCAGATGCAGAAGAGCTTACCAAGAGCTTGGATAAAGCGCGGTCTATCATCAGATGGCAACTGGACACAAGCAAGGCCAAGTCGGACAACGAGACACGGTCGATGATTCACATCTAGTCCATGCCAGAAGATCAAATTTGACCACAACTCAAGTTCCTCTCCAGAGAGAATTCCGTAATTCTCCCTCCATCTTATCGTCTTCTTTATAGATGATAGCAAGGTTGAGAAATCACCATCTGCAGCTACATAAAATCTCTGCAGTTCCTCTTGGTTGATTCTGTATAAATGTGCATATGTAATTAGGGATGCCAGTGCAGCCTCATAACCCGCTAAATTTAGAGGGTTAGGATAGAAAATTCTTGGCAAGATATAATTATAACCCGATTAGCCCGCAACCCGAAGGGCTAGCCCGATTCACATCCCTATATGTCATGCTCCATAGGGTGTAGGAAAATAGAAAGACATAAATGTATTGGATGGTTTATGTGGAAACAGAGCAAAGTCTAGGGCGCTAACTAGAAGAAATCCATTAACAGAATCTGAGTGATTTATTTGGTAATCTAAAACTTAAAGGACTAGAAGGAATCCATTTGTTTCTTTCTTCTTTTTTTTGGATAAGAACTAAAACAATATACTCCCTCCATCTCAGCTAAGATGCCAAATTTTCCTTAATAATCTGTCCAAAATAAGATGACACATTTTTATTTTTACTAATAATAAAGTAATTTTCTCTCCCCAATAAATACACCCATCCACTTTTTTTCTCCATAATTAAAATATTTAACTCTCTTTCTCACTTCATTTGATACTTAACGCCCACCTTTTCCCTCTCCAGTTTAACACACTAACCAACAACTCCTCAAATCCCGTGCCAATTAAGAAATGTGTCATCATAGCCGGGATGCGGGGAGTACTCCCTCCTTTTTCAAAAGATAGAAACATTTGAAACGGCACGGGTTTTAATGCACATCAATTGGTAAATTAAGTGAGAAGAATTGGTAAAATAAGAGAGAGGAAAAGAAAAATGAGTAAAGTAAGAGAGGGGAAGAGAAAAAGTAGTGAAAATAGAGTTAGTGGATTGTGGGGTCCATGTCCTAAAATAGAAAGATTCTAAAGTTTCTATTTTTAAGGAACGGCCCAAAATGGAAATAGTTGCTATTTTAAAAAAACGGAGGGAGTATTATTTTAGATGGTGTGCTGCAAAGGAATGAGTCAGCCCTTAAAATTCAATAATTATTGCTAAAGATAAAACTCCAGTCCCTAATTAAGTCCAAGACGAAGCCAGGACAATAACCCCCCATAAGGCCATAACACGTGCCTTTTTACCAATAAGCCTCCAGAATAATAAACCAAATCAGTAACTGACCACCACAAGTTTCTGTACTCTCAAGCATTTAAGGTTATGAAAACAAGCAGAGTATTAGTCTATGAGAGGAAGAGAAAACATGGATGAACACTGAATTTGAGATATCAGAGGAAGGCCACAAATTAGACCATAGACTTCTAATTTCATTTTAGTTTATACAGCTCCTCAATGATAATTAACAATTAAAATTCACCTTTCAGGCAAAGTGATACCCTGGGTTTCCAGCTCTTGGCAAAGGTGGTTAACCCAGTCTGTAGAGAAAAGGCCTTGAGGATTTTCATCACCAATTCTGTAAAAGGAAGAAAGAGATGGATAAAAGTAGCCCAACAAAAAATGATAAGAAAGAAGAACAAAGAAAGCTAAGGAACAATATCTGATTTTTCAAAAAACTTAATAGAAACTTCTCATGAGTGTATTTGAAGGTCTAGAAAGCCAATGTAAGAAATCAAGACCATAAAATGTTTCTCATGCGTTGCAGCCTAAAATTTCATGCACTCATGCTATACCGAGAAAATATTAGAAAGATTGGCGGGGACTCAAAGGATTGACTATCACAAGAGAAAAACTCATAAAAATGGCCGTAAAAGAACATAGTAGCATAGGGAGCAGATATCAAGATAGTAAAAAAGGAGGCTGACACATGAAAGGGAGGCAAAAGGAAGTTTATACACATAAAATTAAGAACAAATGTGATAAGCATGAGTATGATAAACAACAATCTAAGCCAAATCAAAGTAGAATTGCCCGAAAGCAGAGTACAGGGATATCTTCATCTTATGAGATTAGAACAAGAACAAAGGTATCGTGTTATTCAAGATATGTGCTTTGTTTTGCTGAAACCAATTCAGTTATCTTCCAAGAAAGCTAGAATCAAATTCAGTCTTTCAGTATTTTAAACAATTATCTCAGGTATCTTTTTGAGGTAAACCAAGAGAAACCATCACAATATCTTTAGCAAACTAGATGTAAATATGAGCCATAAACTGCAACATGTACCTCACGCTCTGATTACACTCTAAAGATGAGGTTTCTGAAAGATTTTCTGCACCTAATTGAGAATCATCATGGCTAGGAGAATTTTCAGCTTCGTCCAAGTCCTTACTGCTGCACTCATATAGAGCATTTGCAATTGAGAGAACCAATAATGGCCGTGATATCATCTAAAGCCCCAGATACATTCCAATATGCGAAGTAAGAAAATACAAAATTAGGAACAAGAGATTAAATTAGGGGTTGGGAGGAGATGATGCCAAACAATTTGCATTTTAAGAAATACTAATGGAATTTAAAGAATGTTAATAACCATGGTAATAAAACTGAGAAAAAGACGTTTATAACCTCTCTACTGAAGGTTGACCTGAAAGATACCCTTCAATGATTTTTCCAGAAGAAGTATGAACTTGGAAAAGCAGATTTAACATTTACTGTATTTTATATTAGACTCTTATATTTGTGTAAAACATGAATGCTTCCCCAGGAGTAGCACCAGAAGTCCATACATATCTAGTTATGATGAGCAAGTATGAGTCAACACCCTGAGACCGCACCTTTCAGTTGGGAGCCTACCTGAACTCCGTGAACCAAGAAACCAAAAGGCTTCCACCGCTGAACCCATTTGAATGGGGGGCAGCAAAGAAATTGTGAGCCTTGCAGCGCAGTCCAGAAAACTGGGCATTTGGCCCTCGATAACCTCCGTACAGTCTCTAATGCAACTGTTTTAGCAAGAAAAGTTGCCACCTGAACACCAGTTCCCTTTCCAATTTCCCACTTATGTGATGTTATTGGTTTTAAAGACTGACTTAAAAAGGATTTAGGGCCAGAAGAAATCGAAGACCTTCGTGAGACATTTTTATTACTAGGAACGTTGGCCATGCTAGACAACCCCCGCTAGCCAATATTGTCACTGTGCTCACTAATTAAACTGCGTTAAACAAACTCTTTCAGATCAAACAAGAATAGTGGAGACACTTTTGTCCGGAGGGGATGGGGTACAAGAGCAGATAATTAGAACTATTTGAGAGCATGAAGATCACATCTCTCAGGCAATGACGATGTTGTAATGGAAGCAAGAAAACTTCACAGATCCAGATCTTAGGATGTCAAAACATAGCTGCATAATCCTGTCAATGAAGACACACTGGAATAAGAATCAGAAACGACAACATGCAAGATTGAGTAGACTAGTCATTAACTACATTACAAATATGACGGAAAACATCACTCATATATTGATGTTCAGTACACATGCTGAGAAACCTAGTTTCAAACCAAGCAAATTTGACCTTCTCCAAATATAAGAGAAAAAAAAAGCAAGAAGCTTAAAGCACATTACAAAACAGATAAGAATACTAGTACAACCCAATAGCAAAAGAAGCGTGTGTGGCGACAGAAAATTATAAAAAAATGTATTTTCATTTATCGATTCATAATCACTCAATGTGAGGTCCAATAGTGTTGTCTATAATCAAGATGAAATAAAACTATGATGGCAGGCTGGCATACGAAGATGAATGAACAGTCGACATCTGCATTTATTGAGAGACATAACGGAAATGTTTATCCTATGTTACATTAGTAAAACAGACGATGGAGTTGCCCCCAACTAAACCTATAAAAATTATTTGGAAAAGCTAAACTTTAGAGAAAAGAAGAATGCAGGAGCCAACAATCATGAGATGTAATGATAATACCAACAAGGACCAACTTGCAAGATGACTAGTACTGAAAATTTGTGACCTAAATCAACTGGTAAGCTGTCTTTTGAGCTGATCAAATACTTCCACTCAGAAGGAAATTCCGAAACAATTTATCTGATAGTATTTGATTAATTAATAATTTAACAGAAGTAGGACTAAAATATGATTGCCAAAACATCTACCTTTGTCACAGCAATATCATCCACCTGAAAATGTCCTACTAATGGCGATTATCCCCGCTCAAGCACTGTGGTTGCTAATCACAATACTTACTTATTTTCCAATTTTAGGTTTAGATACATGATTTCACTGAATTAATATGCGGACACCATCTTCCACTCATAAATTGAAAAAACCAGACACCCAATTCGAACAGAATCAATCCTAAAATTCGTTGAACGCACATACAGAATCACTACGCAAACAAATATTTTGAAAACATTCAATTGAGACCGACGATCATTCTAAAACACACACAGTCCAATTACCAAAAGAAATTCCCAAATTGTGCAATAGCGATTGAGATCACATGCGATGACAATAAATCCACCAGAAAATATAGAATGAATGAATACAGAGGTTACCTGTATAAAAGGAGAATAATTGTATGAAAGCGGAATCGAGAGAGAAGGCGAAGAAAGTATGAACACAGAAGCTGGGGGTGTTGATTACAGTTGGGAAACTGGTAGTAGTATTTATTTCGGCGCCTCTGTCACGTGCCAAATGCGTATTAATATATGCTTTGTTAAATTAATTACTACTAACGAAGCTGGGGGTGTTGATTACACAATAATGTTTATTAATTGAATATCGAAGCTTTTTCTCATTACTCGGAGCCAAATGTTCTACACCAATGTTTATTACTCCCACTTTAAAAAGAAAAATAGATTGAAAAAAATTAGTGGAATACGAGTTTCATTTTAATATATTAATTTTATAATAAAATATTAATGGTATATGTTCATGGAGCGTGCGCTCTAATTACCATTTACAATAGAAAGTGAAAGTAAACAATTAACAGAGACAAACGAAAATGACAAAAATAAATAATTAATGGATAACATAGGGAGTAGTTTCCAAGTAAGAAAACTTTTGGACAAATATTAGAGCTTTTATTTGATAAGTAACCAAAATCCATAAATATATGATATAAAGAATAAGCAAAGAACCAATGAAAAAACTTATTTCTTCTCGGTTTATCATAAAAAAAAAACTTATTTCATCTCCTAAATAAATAAATTGCAGATAGATTGTACATGTGCAAATCACCCTAAACATATTTTTCAGTATTCTAACAAATAAAGAATAATGATCTTATAAATGTCCATTCATTTGCTTTGCCTAATATTGACAAAACTTTTATGATTATATGATGCAAGTGAAGTGAGAACAAGTATAGTTTTAAAGCAAGAAGTAAAACTCATAGCTTACTCTTTTGAAAAACTTAATCAAGCTCAATTGAATTACCATACTTATGATAAGAAATCATATATTTGTATGTTATTCTGAGGTATCTTATGAATTGACAATATTATTTGATGCAAAGGTTGTGTATTGAATTACGATGGTGGTGTTTAAGAAGAGGCAAATGAACATCTGTCGTACGCGGCACAAAACACCGACTAAAGAGATTTTTTGTAGATAAGCAGGGGCGGACACACTTGGTAAGCGGGTAGGGAATAAGCCCTTGCCCCAATTTTTTTTTAATACTTTTTTACTTCTAAAAATTTAAAATATTGAAAAGTTATATCAAGCCCTTACCAAGGCTCCACTACTGAAGAACAAATTCCTCTACAGATAAGTGAAAAAATTATGTAAAATAATGGTTTTGATACACGCGGACTATTTCTGCTTACATTATTTACTTGCATCGGTTACTATTGAGAGTTTAAATCTTTGTACGTAATTAAGAATGTCTCTATTTTTATGGGTAAGAACAAAATGGCACAAGGGACCTATTTTTATGGAACTGATGAAGTATAATTTCTCTAGTAAACACCGAGATATTCTGTTAAACAATGGAAATTATGATATACTATAGATTTATAACTAAAAACATTGATATATTCATTTATAAAGCAATAATAAAGGTAGCATAAAAGGATTACTTGCCCACGATCCAATTCCACATGCCAATTATACATATCATACAAATAACACATTATGGGAAGGTTGATCAACACCGCAAACACTTGCCCCCACACATTCAATCAAGGTCACCCAGATTGATCAGATGCTTTCATCCACCACTCAAAACTGATGCAGCTTATTAGTATAACCATTTCATCCCATGCAACTAACTGGGATACAGCAAGCAACACGCCACATTCGCTCAACCCAAACGAGAGGATTACAGATATTTCACCATGCCACGACCCTCCACGCTGAGCTTTGTAGCCTGTAGTTGCTTCCGTTTAGGCGCTTTCAGCTGTTGCAACTTCTTATTCATCTGCATATATAAAACAACAAAAGCACTTATAGTAAATTACTACCATTTCTGAACATCTATTTATGCTATCAAAAATCTATGGGGATTACAAGCAACAATCTCTTCAAGGAATGGTCTGATATTTATCATGAAAAACTCTTTTAATCAAACCCTATATTTTTCCCAAAACTGGTATTCCATCTGAGAGTTGTCTGTTTCATGAAAGAACTACCAACCTTTGCCCTACGCTGATCTTGTACCATTTGTTTAGCACGAGCTCGTACTGCTTCTGGATCAACCTTGGATTGAGGACGGACCATAAAGTCCATGGACATTGCTTCAGGCCTAGAGGCATGTTGCCTCGAAGATGACTGACTAGATTTTCGCTCCCTGCACATTGACGTGTACGTACGTAAACAGAAAATTTGATGCAACCATCGTGATAATCATAAATATATAACAGGTTGAAGTTGCAATGCAAATCAGGAACTGATTCTTACTGCGAAAAATCCAGATCATCATCCCGTGATGCTCTTCCTGCTGCATTATTCATTACCCTGTCAAAGATCAACAAGAGAAATTTGTCAGTGCTGATTGACTTTCAAACATAGAGTAGCTCTCCAGTCGTAGGGTAGATTATAATTACTTTTTAGGAGGTGGCCTTCTGTAGCTTCTTTCGTCCTCAAAGTTTTTCATGTCTTCAAACCTTGTGCTCTTATTGAAAATTGGTCGGCTCTGCATCAATTACATCCAGAAAGTCAAGTGATTTTTAAGCCATTAATAACAAATAGTACCTGACAGAGGATGTGATTTCTTTGAATTGTTTAATTTTATTTAGATACAGAATAATTCAGTATCTTCTTGGAAAAAAAATTTAACTAAAAAGAAAAGGATTTTAACTCAGATCAAAACAAAACAAGCAACTATCACTTTTCAAGCACCACAGCTTGTTCACAAACAACCAGGATATTCCTCCACAACAGTCGAGGAGCAATAAATTCTTTAATGAATTAAGGGGAAACAGTTATATTACCCATTTATCCACCAATTCTTTGGCAAGTTTCCGGTTGGCAGTAGTTTCCTCATCAACCTTTGACAAAAACATAATGACCTACCAAAATATGGTGCAGTATCAAGCTCAATCCCCAAGCAAGCCAGCAAAAGCATACATATATAAATGCAGTAGGAAAATATACAGAAAGAATGTGGAGTATATTTGAATGACAATCAACAAAACAGAGAAAAATTTGATAACATGGTTACAATATAAAACACAATGAGAAAATATCATAGGGGAAGATAATTTAGGACTCAACATTTAAGAAATCAAAATAAAGATTCTCAAGATATAAAGACAAGACAACTATTAGAGTGAGTAAGTAAATGAGGGGAAACATATCAAATGAGGTCGAAAAGACATTTTACAACCTTGCTACAGAAAATCATTTTTCCAGATCAATCATTCACTCCCTCACAAGTTATAACCACATAGAAGGAGATAAGTTTAAAGATATAACCATATGCAAATTTAAATCGAAGCTAACACTGACCTTGCCAAGTCCACTCTTTTTTAGCTGTTCTTTGCGGTCATACTGCTCTAAGTCAATTGGGAACTGCAGTAGTACAAACAATTAGGCCTCCACTCCCCAGATGTTTAAATTCACAGAATGGACAAAGTAATCGAAGAATAACTGAATTACACACATCATTTAGGATCTTCAAAACAGCAGCACGAACATTAATATTTGGTAAGCTTCCATCTGGCAAAGGCTCAAGCCAATTCTTTAAGAGAGTCAAAACTCCATGATCAAGAAACTCTTGCTGGAGTTGCTTTCTGCATGATACTCAATCCTCATTAAAAACAAATAAACTAGTATCATATGAACAAATAAACAAACCAGAAAATTGAAAATAAGGAGCTTATGAGCATAAGAAGATGCCCAAAATGTTCAAGGATAATAACTAACTTTGAGAGAACATCTGTCAGAAGGGACAGCTTTTTCAACTTATTGATTGCAGGTTTCCCCTGTCTATTGAGCTCTGCATCTTCTTCTGCAACCACCTCGAGCTCAGCCATCACATTCTCAACTAGCAATGCAATTTCAGCTGGACTTTTTTCACTTTTCTTCTTTTTCCTTCCAGCCTTGAACAGTTCCTTGATTTCATCATCCTCTTCTCCCTCCTCTGCCTACAAATTAAGGATGCGAGAGAAAAAAGTTTTAGATATGAAAAAAGCAAATGAATAAAACAGATAAGAACAGTATCTTGACTTTTTTTAAGGTTTAGATTTTAGACCTTCCAAAATTAGTTGTATAGAAAAGAAACTGCAAATTCACAAAGCTATAGAACAAGTGCATACTCTACACAAGATGTAATTCAAACCTCGGGAGCTCGACTTGGAGAATGTTCATGGTCACTTGCATAACGGTCAGAAGGATCTACGCCGGTATCATCGATGAAATTATCATCATCCAGAGTCCGAACACCTTCTTGGTCATCCTGAAAAAGTTTGGGTAAAAACCAATCAACATTGAAGTTGCATGTCATCATCAGAAAATTAATATAACTAACCAAACATGACGATCAACAATGATGTGATTAATACTGGGTCATCAAAAATCGTGAACTATACTTATTAAGGCATCAGATCAGATCCTCAAATTCAGGGAGCATGATATTACCCAAATTTGGCTATGCACATGCGTAAAAGCCAAACTATAGCTTCACTAAATTTCCGTAAATTCAATGTAGAATAAAAGTTCAAAATCAGATTATTAAATTCACCAATACAATTTTAAGTCCATAATATAGCAACATGTGCCACTGAACACTTGTCAATGCATCTTACACCAACAAGTAGATGAGATGACGATAACCTACACAGCAAGCACCGATAAAGAAGAGAAACTAATTCAAGAATGAAACAATTGACGAGAAAACAATTATAACCTCAGAATTGTCACCGGCAATAGTGTCCCACATCTCTTTCATCTCTGGATCTGCCTCATGATCCTTCATCCTTCCTCCTCCACTCTTCCTAACCTTAAACTTCTTCTCCTTCTCAGCCCTTCTGTTTTTCTCCAGAATTCTCAATTTCTCATTTTTGTCCCTCTTCCTCTTTCCGGAGTAATCATCTCTCACCAAACCAGACACATCATCCTCCCGGCCATAATCCCCACCTACATCATCATCATCTAATCCAAAATCTATGGGGCCTGGTTCATTAACAGCTGATTTTTTAATCAATCGCTTCCGAGGCCTAGAACTCGAGTCATTTAACACCGGGGTTGGAGATCTATCCCTGCGGTCATAGACGGAATCATCTATGTCATCGAAGAGATCCTGGGGCTGATCCCCTTCAGATCGGACATCATCATCGAAGTCCACCAATGGCTCGCCTTCTTCATCACGGTAGCTAAATTAACATCATAAAATGCCAATCAATGATTTTATAGCCCCAATTCAACATGGAAACTCGTACACCCATAAACGACAGAGTAATAAATCCACAGAAGCCTAATCAAAACTCTAGCTTTACGAAAACACGCACACACAAAAATATGAATTGAAAACCTAATTCAACAATCAGAAATCGGGAAATTGGGGAGGAGCACTTACGCGTCGTCGTAAGGCATGATTGTATCGTCGAATTACCCCGCGTCAAAGTAGAAACGAGAAAATTGGGTGTACAAATACGTTTATAGCAGTATAAATATCGCGTGTATCCAAGTTGCGGTTCGATTGTAGCTCCCTCGATTTGGTAAACAGATGGTATGAATGAAAAACCTAATGTTTTAAGCTACGGCAATCGGAGCAGAAGCCGTGAAATTATTGGACAACAGTACAAAAATGATGTGGATATGACATTGATATATTTGGCCATTTGGGGATGACAACAGAGAAGAAATTTGACGAGAGATTTATCAAGTTTTCGCTTTGATTTAAAAACAAGGCTTTTATTTTTATTAATGAAAACTTTTAGTTGATTTTGAATTCATCCAAACTTATAAAAGTAGCTTAACTTTTATACATTTCTCAATTATAATACAAATAAAATTTTAATAAAACTTATTGTGATTTTTATATTTTTCATCGTTATATCTTCACCAATTACATATTAATAAATAATAATCATCTAAAATTGATTATCGTACTAGTTTGAAATAATGCCAGATTTATTGAAAAGTTAACCAAAAATTAATTTAATATCATCAAAATTTTAGTTATAGGGGACAATTGTGAAATGCACAGAAGTTATATATATATATATACATATATATATATATATATGAGAGCACTAGAGTGCCCCTTTATTTAGAGTCACAACGTACATCCAATCTGGTGCTGCCATGTGGCACAAAACATGCAATATTTTAAACACGAAAATGCAATCTAGTTGTATATGCATTTTCGCATATTGCATTTTAGTTGTATGTAAATTGCATTTTATAGTGTTGAGTTTTGCATTTTCACATAAATTGCATTTTTTATTGTTAAGTTTTGCATTTTCACATATAAAAAATGCAATTCTTCTATATATAAAATGCAAATTAAACAGTCAATATCAAAAATGCAAAACTCAATGATAAAAAATGCAATATGCATATAACAAAAATGCAATCCGCCGAAATTCATTTATAGCTTCTACAAATGTGTATTGCATTTTTCTGTATACAATATTGCATTTTTCGTGCCACATGGCAGCACGTGGTTGGATATACGTTGTAACTTTAAAATTAGTTGTTATACTAGTACATTATATATATATATATATAGGGGAGCACTAGGGTGCCCCCTTATTTAGAGTCACAACGTACATTCAATCTGGTCTTGCCATGTGGCACGAAAACATGCAATATTTTAAACACAAAAATGCAATCTAGTTGTACATGCATTTTCGCAGATTGCATTTTTGTTGTATGTAAATTGCATTTTATAGTGTTGAGTTTTGCATTTTCACATAAATTGCATTTTTTATTGTTAAGTTTTGCATTTTCACATATAAAAATGCAATCCGTCTATATATAAAATGCAATTTAAACAGTCAATATCTAAAATGCAAAACTTAACAATAAAAAATGCAATCTGCCGAAATTCATTTATAGCTTCTACAAATGCGTATTGCATTTTTTATGTATACAATATTGCATTTTTCGTGCCATATGGCAGCACGTGGTTGGATGTACGTTGTAACTTTAAAATTAGTTGTTATACTAGTACACTCATATATATATATATATATATATATTGTTAGGGATATGTGGTGCAAGAACCCAGTTAGAAACTTAATGATGTACTCCCTCCCTTCCTTTAAAGATGACTCACTTTCCTTTTTAACTTGTCCCAACTAAAATGATTCATTATTAAAATTAGAAACACATTTATCTTTACTTTATTCCTTCTCTCCACCTAACACATAAAATAAAGATGCATAAAATCTCGTGCCGCCCAAGGAAGGGGTCATCTTCCTTGGAATGGAGGGAGTAGTTCATTTAATTGTATGATAAACTACATAGTGATAGAACTGTGCAGGTATGGCACAATTTGACTAAATTACCCTTCAAGTGATTTTGGGCGTTTTCGTAAAAAAAATGGCTAAAAGAAATCCTTATTCGTGATTATGTCTTTCATTAGAGGTGTCTATAGAGATATTTTTTTTAGGGATCTATGGTACAAGAACCCAATTAGAAACTAATAACAATGTTCATTCAATTTTATGAGATAGACCAAAAGTCCACAAATTAAACTTGTAATTAATTAAATGACAATTTTCCGTTTATTATTCAACTGGGCCACACATTGGGCCGAAATAATACATCGTTTCTAACTCTCAACAAGATTTTAGATGATTGGAATCATCCAAAGTTTAACAATAATCATAGTAGTATTATTTAGAGCATCCTTAACGAATAGGGCCTGGGGCGCAACTCGCGAGTCCCGGCCCAAGAGCAGTGTTGGAGCGACGAGCGTCACAGCTCGGGACGGTCCCGAGGACGCAGTTGCGTCCCTGGGCCGCTCCCGGGGTCCGTCCCAGCCCGGCATTACCGGTGCCCGTGCCGCAACTCTTGCGTCCCGTCCCGACATTAATTGTGTTCGGGTCGGGCCGCAAGTCCCCACTATTTTTATTTTTATTTTATTTTAAATTTTGTTTGCCTATTTATACACTTGATTTGCTCAATTCTAATACTCTTCCCCACAAACTCATTTTCAATCCTCTAGTATTTCAACACTTCCGGGTTCTATGGATTGGTTTAACAGCGACCAACGGCAGATGGACGATTTCGTCAACTCCAACAACTGGCAATTGCCGCCGACACCCAACCCAAATGCAACGCCTAGTCCCGGGTTGCCTACCAACATGGACATGGAATCGCCAGTTAGCACCGATGAGTACGAGATTAGCGATATGGAGCCCGCTCGAGGGAGGGGCAAGGACAAGGGCAAGGTTGCCGATGAGGATGGGCCGAAGAAGTATAGTCCGCAGGAGACAATGTGGCTGGCCAAGAACTTTGTCGACGTCTCCGAGGACGCTGAGATCGGCAACCAGCAAAGCGGCAAAGTGTTATGGCAGCGGATTGCAGAGAAGTACAACGCCGGTCGACCTGACGGCTCGTTCGAGTGTACCTACGTGAAGCTACGCAAGCATTGGGGTCGGGTCCAGGCGGAGGTGAACAAGTGGAATGGCAAGTGGACTAACGTAGTCCGGATGTGGCCGAGCGGGCACAGCAAGATGGACCTTGTGGACAAGGCAAAGGCAGATTTCTTCGCTGATGGAAAGAAGCACTTCAAGTACTTTGACGTTTGGAAGCTTGTCGAGAAGAGCCCGAAGTACACCGGTGGGGCAGAAGCGGCGGCGAAGAGAACTAAAGCTTCCGCCGCCGGACACTACTCTTCTAGCGAAGGAGGTCCGCCAATCGACCTCAACGTGACAGACGACGACTTGTTCTTCTAATCTCCTGGTACTCAAAGCCGTCCGATGGGCACAAAGGCGGCAAAGAGGAAAGCAAAGGTGAAGGCAAATGCGAGCTACTCCTCTATGCCGCTGCCGCCGCCCAATCCTTCCCTGGACAAGATATCAGACTCTATGTCAGATATGAGTATTACGTTGCGGATGAGCCACCTGACGGAGTTGACATCGAGGGATACCTCGACAATATCGGAGTACGAGCTCGAATTGCACCGTGAGATGATCGAATACCTTCGCGCACACAAATGAAGAAAAAGTAGTTCTTTTTTCTAGGATTTGTAATTTTCTTTTTCTAGGATTTGTAATTTTTTTTTTCTAGGATTTGTAATTTTCTATTTTCTGACTAAACAATGAATTTTTACGATTTTAATTGTTCAACGTATTCAATTTTACGAGTAAAATAGGTTGTAGTTGTGAATAGTGCAAAATAATAGTTGTGGTCCGAGTTGTGGCCTACGGGGTTAATGGAGTTGTGGCCTGTGACTCAAATTTAGGGGAATGATGACGGGGAGGAGACTTGCGGCCCAAATCCAAGATGGGGTTAAGGATGCCCCTTATATGATCTCGTACATTAAAAGCTTAATAATATAATCTAATTCCATGATTTTTAATATCCTATGTACTTAGTCTTGGAAAGTGAGTAGTATAGGCAAGTGAATAATTTCATCTAATTTGAATGGAAGACCAAGTTCCTTTTAATACTCCATATTTGTATAGATTATATTGATAGGGCTAACTAAATCTATTAAAACCAAATAGTACTAATTGTTTTTATGGATAAAACTAAACAGCTTGTAGTAGTACTCCATATAACAATGGACCATGGTGGTGATATTTTCAAACATACTATTTTAATTTAGAAGAAATCTAAATCTAAATTAAATGTCCAAATCTGCAAGCCAATGCACAAGATTGAGAAAACAAAAAAAATGTCATATATTAAACAAATTTTATAGCTAACATGCAACCAACGCAATACTTGCTTGTACCATTGAACAAAACAAGGAAATAGATCATGGTTTCAAATATGAAAATTTAGCTGAAGGCAAAGTCAAGTGAGATGCAGGCAGTTGGCAAATGAAATCCCTCAACACAAGAGGTTGCTGTCATCAACCATAGATTTTTTTTTTTTTTTCTCTTTCTAATTTTCTAGAGTACGGTTGATGCAACCAAAATGGAGAAGATTAAATGCAAGGAAGCACGGATAAGGGTTGCATTTTCTCGTATAGGCCCCTCACACAATGCGCTCCAACTCCCTCGCATAACTGAGGGTCTGGTTGATCAGCTGCAGCGACGGAATCTCCTTGCAAGGTACAGATTCCTTAGCTCTTTGGAAAAACACAAACCCATTCTTGACCTCCCACTCAGGATGCTCCTGCAATTTCCGAATGCCAAGGTGCTAGTGAAACTAAGTTTTGTTTAAGCCAACAGAAGAGATACGTTTACTCAAAAGACTTTACCTCCTTGATATATTCAACTACTTCCTTGTCGGACGAATACAGCAACATCTGACGTGCATCATTTACTGAAAGAGAATCATAGGCCTTCTCACTGCACCCAGCTATCTCATCTCTACCAACAAATGATCAAACATTAAAATAAGACCAAGTATAATACGGATTCAACACTATGGCAAGATCCAGAATGGGCTGGAATTAGGATGTCAACATAAAAGAAGAGCAAACGTAAAGGGTGTGACCAAGCCTAGATAAGACGCAAAGCACAATACCAGAAGCAGTAAAGCAACTAGAGATTAATCGAACAATGCAATAGAAAATAGATGCGTGCTCCCAATATCCATGTTCATTCTTTCACTTTCCACAAAATCCTTCCTATGCTAGCATAACACAGTAAGGCTGCATCTAAGCAGACACAATGACATAAACTGAACTCCTAAACAAAATGCATACAGGTTGGCTATCAAGCTTTGTGAAGTACATGAATGAGTTCTAACGCTGCACACATAATCAAGTAATAACTATTACTATAACGCAAAAGTATCAGATAGACCAAACCAGTTTTTCTTCTTTAAAATGGAGAAATAAGAAAGGTGTAAACAGTATAAATCAATTCAACAATCACAAACAAAGCAATCTGTATGACTACAAATTTTACCTGACTGTCTTTGCTAGCAAGTCCATGAAATAGACATATGTTTCATGAGGTACAGCCTGTCTAGCAGTCAGCACCCTGTTATATGCTCCTTCCATGAAGGATTGTTCTAGCTCGACAGCATGCTTGATACAAGGGTTCTCCAAAGCACTAGCAGAAAGCAACTCCAACTCAGTGTGGAATTCGGCTATTCTGTTTTGCACAAGGAGTCTTAGCAGGTTTAGACCTAATATTGGGTACTCCTGGGGAGAGGGTGGGAGACGACTACTGCACGATTACATGAAATAAGAGTTAGGATATTGTTTGAAACTAAAATGCACATCTGTAGAGTGGATATATATAGTTCATGGCGTACATAGAAACTAGTACAACAAATTACAATAGCTGCTCAACCACATAGAAGTTCATGAAGCCCTGATTGTATCCCTAGCCTGGTTAAAAGCACTCCATCTTGCCATGTTTATGGGACCAACTAGATATCATAAGTCTTTATATACCTTCAATACTAAATAACATTCATAAGATAATGCTTTTGTTTCATAAACAACAAGTACTACTATCCTAATTTGCTCAAGAAAACACTTACTAAAAGAATATGTTTATGATCAGCTACATTATCATAGAGTTTACCCATACACCATGGTTCAAGAAACATGTAACA
This sequence comes from Salvia hispanica, assembly GCF_023119035.1. Classification (NCBI taxonomy): domain Eukaryota; kingdom Viridiplantae; phylum Streptophyta; class Magnoliopsida; order Lamiales; family Lamiaceae; genus Salvia; species Salvia hispanica. Next base: position 12,586,207 of record NC_062968.1, read on the forward strand.
CTAAAAACAAAAGTTGTAGTTTTCTTCATCTATTTTAATGCATAGAAACTCCAAAGACGTCTAGTTCTTATCATATTTAAAGCAAAAGACAAAATAAGGGGTTAGATAGTCTATGAAACAATTGAAGACAGATACTTACGCGGCATCAGTATAATAAGGCTTCAGTTGGCAAAAGTCTCTCTCAAAAGCATCCTGATCCTCAATCTTCACGCTCAGGATAACTGCATGCTCATAAATGTCCCCTGCAAAAAGAGGGCAAAATAAAAAAATAACTCAGAATATAGGAAAGACACCAAAAGATGATTTGTATAAACTATACAAAGATATGGATGAGAGGTAGAAAGACTTACTTGCGAGTGTCAATTCATGGACAGCATTTGGAGTTTTTTCAAATAATGGAGGCAGACTCTTGAATCCTGTCAATGCAATCTAGCATACATAATGTATATTACTAACAAGACATTACAAAATATCAATCTTGATCAACGGATTTGCATTATATTTACGACTAAGATAAATTAGTATTGGGCATTGCCTAAGCAGAGAAGAACATAATCTTCTAGCTGAACTTCTGGTTATTATCTAAGATGTGAATTGAACCTAACAGAGTTTCAGACCATTAATCTGTGTCTCAAATAAGGATCCCACTCCACAAACAATAGGTTATATTCATGCCTAAATCATCAAAAGTCAATACTTCCTTATCACCAAATACCTTCTTTCTCATTCACACTATGTGACTATATAACCAAAAATATACTACATACTTACCACTACATGACTTCTTTCTTTTCCATTTAGATTAAAATTAAAGAGAACCCCTTCCCCATTCTATATAATTGTGACATACAAAAATAGTTAGAAAGAGAGTGCACGGAACAATTCTGTTGTTCAACTCCCGCATAATGTTCAATGCTCAACTCCGGCATGTCTCAGAAAGCACCAACAGTTATCGGGTGGTTTTCTTCTGCATGTGTGTTTGACAAATCTACTAAACAAGAGTACAAATAACTACTTATGTGACACTCCAATCAGCCTAACTCCATGTTCCAATATGACAACATCCCAGCAATTCCAAAAACAGGTAGGAATGAGCAACATTAGGTCACCATCGACATAATAATTGATTTCCCCCAATCATCCTAACCTATCTAAATCCCGAACCAAAAAATTCAACAAATGTACTAGGGTTTACCATCCAGTTAACTTTTACTACAATAATAATCTATCATAATGAAGAAAAACAGATAAACGCTCATAATCTGTGAAAACAACTATATCTAATCTGTACAATCATAAAAAATATCTCCATGAAATTCGAGGAATTGAGACGTACCTTGAGCTGAAACAGAAGTTTGGTACAAATATCAAAATCTTTGCGGAGAATTGCCGCTTTGAATCGCTCGAAGAGCTGGGAAACCTCTGTGGTTTTCGGATCCATTTGTCTCTCAAGATATATGATATATCTTCTCGCCGGATTCCGTTTTGTAGGTTTCGCGTAGATTCTTTCTGCCCAAGAAAGCAAGCTGAAGTTACAGTCTACATATACAAGATTTAAATCGGTTTGGCGGTTCGGATCATCCATGACCCGTATTTTGTTCACCTTATGCAAACAGGCTTAGCATTATCCAAGCCCAACTTGATAAAATGGTTTTCCACGATAATTTGGTTTATACTATTTAATGTGATAATAAATTGATTAATATGTAGAATAAAAAATTTTCAGCTCTATTTCAGCCATAACTTCATTTTTCATCTGTCACATAATTTTTTTTTTCGTTTCGATCATTATCAATGACAGATCACGATATATAAATTCTAAGGGTAGGATACAGTAGGTGTTGCACACGGTTCAAAAACCGCCGATTCCGGTTTGGAACTGGCGGTTCACGGCTTAACATTTTCATGAACCAGAACTGGCCCGACGGGTCCTAGGAACCGCCGGTTTCTGGTGAAAACCACTGGTTCCGGGCCCATTCGGTGGTTTTTTTTTTTGTTGGTTTATGAACTCTATGAAAAACCATTCTTGATTTTCTCATTTATAGAAACATCCTTGAATGTTTTAAGTTACACTTTCGATGTGGGACAAAATGTGTTGAAGTATTTTCTTTTATAATTACAAGTTTAGAGCATTCATGCATCTTTTTCCAATGTGGGAAACAAACTTTCTTTTGTCTTCTACTTTTCTTCATTTTTTTATAATATATATAAACAAAATTATTATTTGAATATATTCTTGATAGATAAAAATAAATATAAATAATTATTGAGAAATATGATTTGTATATAGAAAAATATTTATTTGTATAATAGTTATCGTTAGGTTTGTACAATTTGTATAATAATTATTCTTTTAATGTGTATAATAGTATTTATTAGTTAACATATACATAAATTTATAAACATAAGCAATCGATAATGATAAACAACTAATGAATATTAGTTCATGTAATAATATTTGTTGTTAAATTATAATAATAGAAGATAGATTAGTAGGAGTAATATAGACAAAGAATGATGTGAGATCTATCATATAGTTATAAATAATGACTTTTATCCCACATTGAAAGAAAGAGTAACACATCCAAGAATGTGTAACTATAAAAAAGAATAATTCAATACACTCTCTTCCAATTGAAGTATTGATAGTTTAAAAATCAAAAGGTTTAACTTTAAGTATGAGCAATTGGTTTTATTTAATCTTTTTTTGGTCTTTATTATGTATAAAATAAAATGTGCATAAATAAAATTCAAACAATAAGGTGAAAATTGCAATTTTATTGATAATAAATAATAAATTTGAACGAGACTAAAAGTTACAACTTATAATGATTATAATTTACTTATAAAAATTACTACATCCGTCCCCCAAAATTTGCTACACTTTGACCCGACACGGGTTTTAAGAAATGTAATGGAAAGTGAGTTGAAAAAGTTGGTGGGATGTGGGTCCTACTTTTAAGGAGTAGTTTTATAATAAAATGTGTGTAGAAATGAGTTAGTGGAATATGGGGTCCACTACCAAAAATGGTAAAAGTGAAGTGTATCAAATTTTCAGGGACGGACCGAAATGGTAATATGTATCAAATTTTCAGGGACAGAGGTAGTAATAAACAATAAACAATACTTTAAGTTAGACCTTTTGATTTATAAATGCCGGGGAGTGATCAATTGCTAACTAATTAGCAATCCCAAACTAAGACTAAATCTTAGCCATTAGATTAGAAGATCTAGTGGTTGAAATAATGCTACATGGATTATATTTTTAATTAAGAAAATTAATAAATAAAATTAGAGGGTATTAATGTCAAATCCCTCTCATTAAAATCATCTTAAAAATTTAAATTTATGTAACTCTCTCGATTTAAATTATTTTTTCGCAAAAAATATATCAAATTAAAGATAATTTTATAAGGATTCCAACGAGATCTCAATTGCATATGTTCCGACGACGTTCGGATGATGAAATTTGATATTTTTATACTTAGTTTTCGTAAATGTTGATAACCAGATTTTTATCAACAAATATATCAAAAAATCTCAATAAAACCATGTAAAAATCTCAACAAATATGTGTTGATATTTTCTTGTACTAGTGTTGATATTCTTATGTCATATTGTTGATATTTGTAATACACTATGTTGATGTAAAAAAACATTCACGAAAATTATCATATGATAACATAATGACGATATTACCCTTTTGTGGATATTTTGTCTACTATATATTGAGATTCACAAGATTTAATCTCATCCACTCATTTTAAAATCTAAAGGTGGAGATTTGGTCTTGATTTTGGATTAGGGTCCTATAAGCATTAGAATATGACCCTATAAATGACAATACTAAAGTTGGATTTGAAGTTTTAATTTGGAAGAGAGTGTATTGGATTATCTCTTTTATAGTTACACATTATTGGATGTGTTACTTGATAAGTCGTATTCTAAGTCTTGGTTACTGGTCAGTATGTCATGAATTGCATGTATTATCTGCAAAATAGTTGCTTAAGTGTGCAAGATAAAGGGGTCAAAGCCAGTAGGAGACGATTCAGATGACGCAGGTGAAAAGAGCGCTAAAAGGGTGCAATCGACCAGGATGCATGCCAGAGAAAAGGCTCGAGATGGAGAAGAAGGATAGCTGGGATGATCATAAACAAGGGCAGAAAAGTCAATTCGTGAAGGAAGTCTACCCTAAAAGCAAGGGCAAGCCTCCCTATAAAAGAAGCCACTTGGAGAGAGAGAGAAAGAGTTCCGAGTTCGAAAGCCCAACCACCACACTTAGTTAGAGTTATCTCGAAGATCAGTTCCTTCAGCATTATCCACAATCTTCTCGTTCCTCGCCACAACTATGGTCACCTGAAGTCCAGCAGTCCAACGGAGAGTCAGCATCCTATCGTTCCAACCAGTTTGTCGTCGTAGTATAGCAGTTTCATCGCCCGGAGTGGTGAAGCGGGTGATCAGTGTGTTTGCTTTGTCTCTTCCTAGTGCTTGTAAAATTATCAAGCCTCCTAGATCCAGCGAATCGACTAGATCACAGGGTCTAGGAACT
>NC_062968.1:12590855-12612254 GCF_023119035.1 Salvia hispanica
ATCCAGATCCACCCACTTCAACAATCCCATGCTGAGATTGGTGCAACTCTACTTAGGCTATAACCTACTGGGGCAGAGTAATTCAGCTGCCAGAACGTCCATGACCGAATTGTACTTGGTATGGTGCGCTAATCGTGGAAGAACACTGCATTTGGGATTTTGGACAGCCTACCAATGCCACTTGATAGCCACCTACCCAGCTAGAAACTTGTCCCTCTGCCACATACTAGGAGCTTTCGTGCGCAACAACATCATCATAACAGAGGCAGAAGACCTATCTCCGATGTACATGGTCGACGCTCCTGGCCTGTTCGATATACCCTTCTTCGTCCGCACCAACTTGGTATACTACAGAGAAGGAGTACCCCAGTTCTACCCAATGGGAGAAGCCCCTGGGGGAAGGGCACAACAAGGCCAGGAGGGGCAAGCTGGGCAGATCGACCAAGCGCAAAGGCTGAGGCAAGAAAATCTGGAGAGGGCAGTAACTGAGCTGGCAGAGGAGAATAGACAAAGGAATTGGCAAGAGGAAAGGCAAGCACTGGAGCTGGAACAAGTGGACATGGAGGACAGGAAGAAGAAACCACCGGACCTGAGGAAAAAGAAGGTGATGAACAAGAGGAGGAAGATGACAACCAACCGGAACCCACTGAAGAAGAACCAAAGGACCCACCTGCACAGACCCCTGCGCCAAGGAGGAGCAGGAGGAACGTCTGATCGACCCCCCCCAAACTGACCAGTTAGTTTTCTTTTTAATTTTAAGTTTTCTTTTAGTTCTGTTTTCTTACTTTTGTTAAATAGGTAGAATTATGTGTATTAATTGTAAGCAAACCCCATTCATAACACTTAGCCTATTTAATAGTCTAAGTGTGAGAAGTAAAGGGTTTGCTACTTCGGTGCATGTGTTTTTATTATGTTTTTGTGTTCTGTCATAAGCATGTTAACTCACACTTAGCCTACTGCGTAGTCTAAGTGTGAGGAGTTTATATGTTTATATAACATGTTTGTAAAATATTCTGCTTTGTTTTATAAATCTAGGTATATATCTGAAACTCTCCCACTTAGCCTATTGCATAGTCTAAGTGTGAGAAGTTTTTAGATATAATATGTGTTTGTTGTAAATGTGTGTCTGTCATACTAGCCATTCCCAATTTTCACTTCACAGCCCGTATCTGGGGCAGACACTTGTGAAGTGAGAGGGGGGAGCAAATGGCCAGTATGACATGTATATATATGTTATTTGAGTCAGTGCATGTTAGTTTTTTTTAGGGTTTGTTTAGGTCTAGGAATTATGTATTATGTTTTTTTTTATGAATGGGCTTAAAACTCAACTGCCTCGAACTGACGGTGAGGGGAATTGAGGGAGATAAGGCATGCCGGAAAACAGAAACCACCCCCTCCAGTAACCCCTAGTCAGTATAGATGATGCAAGTATGAAGGAAAAACCCATCCCTTAGGTCAGACACGAAAGCCCTCTTAAAAGGTGAGTTAGAAACCCCAAAGTGGAACTGCTTTCCACTAAACACTGAAAAAAGAAGAGAGGCTACCACATGATGTCTAGGGCAAGGTGACCGCGTGTAGCAAACCCTGAAGGCAGTAGGAAACCCCCCCCCCCCCCAAAAAAAAAAAAAAAAACCCTACCCTTAGAACCCCATTTTCTAACCTGATCTATACCCAGAAATGACCCATCAACCACTAGAACTGTGTGTGTGCAAGGCATAAGGCAAGGAGGTAACTGCCCAGGAGGACATACAAAAGAAACCAGCTGAAGAAAAGAAAGACAAAGAAAGAAGGAGAAAATCGATCTGAAAAATTCCAGATCCAAAAAAATAGAAGAAGGTATAAGGGTGGCAAAGCCACAGGAAGAAAACCGAAGAAAATGGTCGCATACTTGACCACAAAAAGAGAAAGGAGGAAGAAGGAATAAGGGTGGCGAAGCCACAAGGAAGCTACTGACCAGTTGGAAGCCAATGTCAGAAATTGTCCAGCCGAAGAAGAAGCCTTAGCCAGAAGCCCGAATGCACACAGTTCTCCCTCATCAAATAAGTAGTTAGTTTTTGAACCCTAGAGCCTTAGGGACAACTGCCCCAAACATTACAAACCAATAGCCCCGTTACAAGCCTTAAAGACCTTCAGGAGCTGCACGTGAGATCTGAGTCCGAAACATCTGTGGTTTAGCATTGAGAGAAAACAGTCCTAACATCCCCTGTGAGGAATGAGTGACTGAGTGAACCCAGTGTTTGGCCTAGGATTGGGTGATCCTGACAAGCAGATATACTGACTGGGGAAGAAAAGGGGGGCGGCGGAAGTTCAAGGCTGCCTAAGGCCGGATTGCACCTGATCTCGAGGGAAAGGGTGGTTGAAAATATAGCCTATTCTATGTGTTTAAGTTAACTATATGTTTAATGTGTTTGTGTCGTTGTTTGTTTTCTTTTCCTTTGCGTCAGAGTCTTGAGTCTAGTTAGGTAGAGTCGGTCAGGGGGAGTAACCAGGCTCGAATTCGACTTATTTCTTTTTGTTTGTCTTCACGCTTGAGGACAAGCATGTGGTAAGTGTGAGCAGTTTGATAAGTCGTATTCTAAGCCTTGGTTACTGGTCAGTATGTCGTGAAATGCATGTATTATCTGCAAAACAGTTGCTCAAGTGTGCAGGATTAAAGGATCCAAGTCAGTAGGAGACGATTCAGGTGACGCAAGTGAAAAGGGCGCTAGAAGGGTGCAATACTGACCAGGATGCATGCCAGAGAAAAGGCTCGAGATGGAGAAGAAGGATAGCTGGGATGATCATTAACAAGGGCAGAAAAGTCAAAACTTGAAGGAAGTCTACCCTAAAAGCAAGGGCAAGCCTCCCTATAAAAGAAGCCACTTGGAGAGAGAGAAAGGAGTTCGCCTTTAGAGTTGGTCCCTTAGAGTTCGGTTAGGAGCTCTAAGTTCTCAGTTCAAAAAACACACTTAGTAGAATTCTCTCGAGAAGATCAGTCCTTCAGCATTGTCCAACCTCTCGTTCCTCGCCACAGCTATGGTCACTTGACGTCCAAGAGTCTGCCGGAGAAGTCATCGATCCACCGTTCCAGCCAGTTGCCGTAGTAGTATAGCAGTATCATCGCCCGGAGTGGCCAAACAATCGTTATTTTGCTTTCTAGTTTAATCTTTACTTGTTTTCGTCGTTGGTTTTGTTGCAAACACTCATCGTTGTTGCCTTTTGAAGTACTTTGTGAAGTTCCAACGCTTAAATTATGAAGTTTCTATTTCGTATGTCGCTTTGGTTCGAGTTTGCTTCATTCTGCCTAGGAAAATTAGATCTAGTTGTTGCTTTTAATTTCTAAGTGTTTTCTTACCTGGAGTTGTCGATCTGAAGTTGTAGTTATGTTTTAGTCTAATCTTCGTGCTTGAGTCTTCGTGTTGCATTATAATCACCGCCTTGCATGTTAGTCAGTAGAAGTAAAATTGCAGTTTCACCGTTTATTTTAAGTTTGAGCATTTTAATCAATGGATCTTGAGTTTGAGGTTATGAATCTGAGTTTAGTTATGGTGTTTGTGTTCATCTGATTTTTTTGTTAATACTTGGTGAAGAAGAAAACGTCAAAATCAACTTTAGTTTGGACCACTTTACTTTTAAGTTACTTTTGCTTTTGTTCCCTACTTTTCAGTTGTACTGTCCAGACCTGTCAGAGAGCCACCCAGCCACCAGATATGCCTTGTAGTCTAAATTTCCTCTTTTAGTAACTGTCTACTTTTCATATGCCTCTGAGACACCTTGTCCCCTATTTCCACGAACACCACCACATGCCTGTTATTTTCACACCCACTTGCATGGCGGCCCACCACCAATGAGGCAGAAGCTCTGGACTACCGTGTGGCGACCGCCGGCCGACGTGCAGCGCCCCGCCGTGAAAAGCGGCGCATCTGATTTGACCTAGATTAACTGTGCTAGGGTATTGTAGTTGTGAATTTGTATAACCATAACTGTGAACGCACATCCCTGGAATTTCCTTATCTCTATACTTTTATCTCTGTGATCTATTTGCAATCAGTTGTTTACTGCTTTCAATTGCTTTCAGTTTTCAAAACTCTCAAAAACCTTTTAGTTCTCCAGATAGTAATTCAGTTTTAGTAGAAGATAGACATTCTGTGTTTTTATTCCCGTGTTCGATATCTGGTACTGACCTTTAGCTATACTGTTCCTACTATGTATACTTGTAGGTATTAATAGTGCTAAAAAATAGTGCATCAGTGGAAAAATGGAAATGACAAAATAGGACAATTATTGATGGATGAATGGAGTACTCTTAATAACTACTCACTCTGTCCCATTAAAAATAAAATGTTTATGAGTTGTATCATTAAAAATGAAACGTTTTTTAAAATTGAAACAACATCTACTTTTTCATCTCTTACTTTATTCTCTCCTTATTAACTCATAAGATAACATTACATAAAATTTCGTTAAAAAATCAAATGTTTCATTTCTAATGGAACGGGGAATATGAGTTTTAGTATTTTTTATATAGTACGAAGTATTTGAATTAGTTTATAGTACTTCGAATCCGCTATAAATTCTCTACGTAGGATATATATTAAATTTAGCTTTATAAACACTCTTCGCATAAGATAAAATCGCTGACATCGTTGAAGAATCCGGGATAATCGGCATAGCATCATCGAGTATAATGCTAACATTATCACTTGTAAGAACTTAATGCTTCCAATATATAAGCACCTAGCAATAATAAAATGAATAGATTACACATTATTATTATATAGTACATTTGAAAAATGTCTATTTAATTTTTATATACTTTTTAAATTTAATTTACGAAAGATCAATAATATTGAATATATACAATTAGAAAGTGTGGTCTAACTTTGTAAAAGGATCAAAATATACATCATTTTATATTTTGATGTATTATATTGTTATTTGCATTATATAAATATATTAATTAGATATTATATATATTAATAAAATGGAATTCATCCATAATTAATTATTTATGATTTATACTGTTGAATAATTTTAATAAATAGATAACTAAGTGTACATGTGAACGTGTGAATATGTGCATGAACTAAAGTAATTGTGTGCATGTAATATTGTTTATATATATTGAAGAGTGGTCGAAGAGTAAGCGAGATGTGCTTAAAATAAAATCTCGCGATCCAGGGAATCCACTAGATACCAGGTCTAGGAACTCAGAGAATCTTCGGTAACCTGTTGTTGGGCACACAATCACTTCCTTCGCCCTTCAAAACCCTCAACCCGCTATAGCTAAAAAGATTAGTACATGGAAGCAGGGATCGAATCCACAAAGACAGATGTGTAAGAAAACATGTTCAAAGACCTGGAAACTATTTTTGGCTGCTGCCACACAATTTTTGGAGTTGAGCTTCCTAGACTGGGTAAATGAAATATTTTACTCTAACAGCTAGATCTAGGCAGGGACATGCATAATGGCTAAAAGTAATTGAAAAGACTACTTGACTAGGTAAACGACTTCCTGAGCTAGCCTAGACAGACGAAAAGCGAAATGTGGGGACCATTTCCCAAAACGGCATAGTACGACTGAAAAAGCTGCAAATTAACTAACCTAAGGACTAACTAACAGCGACATCATCTTCCCTAATTTTTATCACAAAACAACCGATGAAAAATAGAGCAAATAAAGATCGAAACAGGGGTTAACGAAATTAAACCGATGGACATCAAAAACGACTAAAATAAACACAGATCCATAACTACTAGACGAGGCAAACAAGTAAATAGAATGCAAAACATCATACCATGCAAATGCGAACAGATCTATACGTCGGATGCTTCATCCACTCCGGATCCAAGCCATCCACAACAATAAAACACCATTTCCATCTTCGATCTTCACAGATTCAACTAGATTCAACCGATCAACAACAATCTCCAAGCAATTCAAACTCCAAACTCAAATCAACCAACAATATCCATCAAAGCAAACAAATAAAAAGACAATATCATAACTGAAACCAAAATAGAAATATCCATAGTAAAATACACAGTATCCAACGGAACAATAACAAAGCATAACCGAGCTTCGAACAGCAAAGACTCGGGGAAATACGAAATGAAAAGCGAAAAGCAGTAAAGGATTGTATCTTCGCCTCCGCAGAGACGGTGTTACACCACAACTAAATCTGAAAGTGCACTCCCCAAAATGTTTCCCCTCAAGTGTGTGTAGAGAAAAGTGGAAAAACTAAGCTAAGAGCCGAATGGAATTGAGAGAGATATTTCATGCTGATCGCATGCTCTTATTTATAGTGGATGGAGCTTCTAGACTGTTCATGTGATTCCCATTTTGCCCTTCAATCGGATGCTCCTCAGTCTAGTAACTCCTCCTTCTTCCGCTCACTTTTTCCGCCAGCTTCTTCCTCCATGCAATCTTCGTCTTCTTCCTGGGGCTGGCGATTTCTCTACACACCTGGCTTATAAAACCTTGTTAGACCTAGGAAATTATAAAATTTATCCCTATAACCAATACATGAAATTAGCCTTATCATATATGCATGTAATTATGTACTATATAATATTTATATATATACATACATGAATATGAATATTTGAATAAGGACTCACTATGGAGCCACACGTGTAAATTTATAATTATAAATGTTATAGAGTTACGTGGTGCAAAGAAGATAGGAAGTACACTTTTTTGTTTAATAAAAATGGAGTCGGTTTATGGAGGATAGGAAATAATAAAAATAATAATCAGAGGGAGGGGGATGAGTTTAGCGAGGAGGGAGTCAGAGAGTAAAAACGAAAGGAACTTTTGGAAGAAAAAGAAAAACGAGAGGGTTGGAATTGAGAAGAAATTCACGTATATTTTCGGTTTCGGGATTGATGGCTATGGAACAGGAGATGGAATAAAAAACTCGGTTAGATTACATGTTTTAATCAGGTGTATATAAATCATACTTTTAATTTTACATATTTTATGTGATTGATTGCTATGTGTTAAATTGAAGTAAATATTTGAATTATAGGATGTGAGCTTGAAATGGTTATGTGTTATTTGATATTGATCGTAAAATATGATGTGGATATGTGATTTGTGCAATGGCTATGTTTATCTATAGTATTGGAATTAATTGATGGAATATATGGCTATGTAATTGGTGCAATGGATATGTTTGATGTATGGTATTAGAATCATTCGAATCATGAGATTAAAGAGGATATGTGACTATCTTGCTCTGGATCTGATATACAATGGCAATAGACCTACAGGTCATATACAATGATAATAGACCTACGAGTCAAAACAAAAGAGCAAAGAGGGGCCTTCGTGGAAAGGTCAATACAAAGAGGGGCCTTCGTGGAAAGGTCAATACAAAGAGGGGACTTCGTGGAAAGGTCAAATAGATATAAGGGACCTACGGGTCGTATAGAATGGAAATTCCGGGCAGATACCGGGCTTGATCAGTCACATAATACTCCCTTCGTCCCAAGATATTAGACCCCTTTCTTTTGGGCACAGGAATTTAGGAGATACTGTTTTGTGGTGTAAATAGAGTTGGTAGTAGAGTAAATTTTTACCATAAATAGAAATGGTTCAAGTATATTGGGACACCCCAAAGTGGAATAGGGGTTTAATATCTTGGGACGGAGGGAGTATTAAAGATGATCATAGAGGCATAGGTTTGTGTTAAAATGACAACACTTCTTAAGGTAACACCATACCACCAATCCTAGCCAATCATTTGTACACATGGACGAATAATCAGCTGCCATGTGGCAATCATAAAAATTGCTCAAGGGTACATTTTTGCGGACTGCAATATCCAATACGCTAGGCTGCAATTTTTCCCGTCTGCAATATCCAATACGCTGGACTGCAATTTATAGATTGCGAGTCCAGCGTGGATATTGTAGTCTAGCGTTTATAATATTGCAGTCTAGCATGGTGTCACAGTGTCATTTTAAGAGTGTTGTCATTTTAACGCACCCCTAGAGGCATATGCATATGGATATGAAATTGTTTATGATATTTATTATTTTTGGTTATATGTATATTGATTATAGTTAAAGAATATTCTTGATATTTGGTTATATGTATATTGATTATAGTTAAAGAATATTCTTGATATTTCTGTGACGTGAAATTAAAGGTGGAATTTATATGCACTGAGTTGTGGCTTATATAAACCATTAATATTTTTCAGGCAAATATATTGTTGATGTTTTGGTTGATACGAGTTTTAGAAACTCCACGTGTTATCAGGGTTGGCAGCTCACGCATTATAGCAACCTTCTCTCATCCTCTTCATTTTGCATGTAGACCAATGTATAACATATAGAGTGGTGAGAGAGCCTCAATATAGTTCAAAATGTTTTGAAATATGAAACAGATTAATGTTGATTTCTGAGTTTATCTTATATGGGTGTTTTACGAATTTTACATGTAGGCTATTTGCTTAAAAAATTCATATTTATATAATTAGAATATGTGACAAAGGGGTTGGTTGGGGTATGACAAACTTTTTAATTGATCGTATCGTTTATTCTTAAGTTTGGTTTAGGTCGGTCCTTCTCTTATATTTCTTCCTTATAACGCATTATAAAATGTTTAAATATATGATTAATTAATTAGCAATAGTACGATAGTATGTAATTGATAAAAAAAAGAGACTAATGCAAAAACCTTTAAAAGTAGTTTTGGCTTACATGATAAAATATACTAAGAACAAAGATGATTATATTGAAGGATGTATAAAAAAAATAATTTAAGTATTAAAAAAATTATAAATTTGATAAATTAATGACCAATATATACTCTCTCCGTCCCACTTAATATATCCACATTCTTGAGTGACATAAGATTTTAAGAGGAGTTGTTAGTTGGAGTAAGTAGAGAAAAAAATGTAATTGAATATTTTGACGAGTGAGGGAGATTTATTTCAAACCATAATTTTAATTTATTAATTTTATAAAGAGATATTAGTATACTACATATAATATTGGTTTTTATGAAAAATAAAAATTTCAAATTATAAAAAGAAGAAAAAGAAAATCTTCACTAAATACTCATTAATGTTGTAAATAAATACTCCATTTGTTCCTTAGAAAAAATACATTTCTTTTCGGCACGGAGTTTAAGAATAGTGTGTTAAATGGATGGTGGAAAAAGTAAAAGAGAGTAAGTAAGAGATATGAAGAGAGAATAAAGTAAAAAGAAGAATTACTTTTTGCTACAAATAAAAATGACTCAATTAACTTGGAACTTCTCAAAATAGAAAAATGACTCTATTAACATGAAACAGAGGAAGTAACTCTTATTAATGCTAACTTATTTACATAGTATCATAAATGTTAACAAAGTAGATGAATATTCAGCTATCTGCAAGTTAAATATAATCAATCAAACTATCATCTTTCTTCCATTCAAAAAAACATATTTTCTTCTTACTACCATAAGAAGATGTTTTTTAGTAATTATGCGATTTCATTAGATTGTTCGCAATTGTTTTATGATTTAATTTGAAATATTTCAACCAAATTTAGGATTAATAGACCTTTAAACTTTGATCAAATTCGGTCGATTTATCTCCTGTTAAATTTTTAGTAAAACTCCGATTTTATAGAATATGCATATATATGTCTATCTTTGACTACAAATTGTTCCAAAATACACATTCAAATATATATGGATTAGTAAAATAAAAGTTCAAATAGACTACCTAAAATTATAGCAGAGAGAGATAATAAATAGGTAAACATGATACATAGACGGATAGTAGAAAGAAGTAGATATTTGAAACCATGTTTATCAGCAACCACCCAACCCAACCACCAATTTTTCAGGAGAAACGGTACATTTTATTATTGCACAGTAAAATTTGTCCAATTAAACCATACCTTTTTTGATGATTTATCAATGACCATCCAACCACACTATTATATTATTTATTTTTATTATTTTTTATAATAATATTATTACATGAAATATTTATTATTGCATAATAAAAAGATTATAAAAAAAGCATAATAAATGACGAATTAAAAATTATAAAATAAATAACATAACATATATTAAATTCAAAATTGAATATACATAATTGGTGCTCAAAACATAAGATGAAAATTAGAAATAGAAATTTTGAGAATCGGAGAATATATTACCCTCATCAATATTCATAATGAACAACAAAGAATACTATAAAATAAAAACTTATACTCCCTCTGTCCGCCATTAGGAGTCTCATTTCTTGGCGGCACGGGTTTTAAGAAATGTAAAGAAAAGTGGGTGGAAAAAAATTAGTGGAATAAGGGTCCCACGTGTATATATTAATTTTGAATGAAATGTGAGTGGAATGAGTTAATGGAAGGTGGGATCCTATTACCATTTATGATAAAAGTGAACCGGGACTTCTATTCGCGGACGAACTAAAATGAAAAAATGAGACTCCTATTCGCGGACGGTGGGAGTACCACTACCAAAGAAGAAGGATTATATGAAAGAAAAGATGATATTTTTTTATCAAAACTATAACAAATGTGGTCTCTATTTGTAGAGGATGAAAAATTATGAATGTTAGTATAATTTTTATAATTTATTAATATAATATAAAAAAGATATATAATATTTTTAAAAAAATATTTATCAACCAATGAGATTGTGTCATTTGGTACATTGATTTGTTTATTGACCATTAGATTACAGAGTAGCATCTTATTACTCACATCAATCACACCCTTTCACGTTTTTTAATGTGTATTGTTTAATGTATAATGATGTTTTATTCAATGTCAGTCTATCATATCATGCATCTTGCATTAAATTTCTATTATATATGCTGAAAGATTTATACAATATACGCTAAAAATTTTCATGAAAGTGGGTGGAAAAATAAAAACTTCGAAGACATGGCTTTTATATATGTATAGATTAGTGATTAGAGAACATGTCATTATCATCATCCATGGTGAATAAATATTTTTTTAAAGATTAAAGGCCAAAGGTGGTCCCTGACATATGGTCGTTTTATCAATTTGGTCCTAAACATTATCTTTTTGATTATTTGGTCCCTCACAAATGAACTCGGACCCGAATCGGTCCTCAATTAACAGAACCGTCTAAAATAGACGGTCAACGTCCGGTTTTGACCAAATTAAAATAACACAACAAATTTAGCGACGAAACTAATCTATCACTAATTGGGAGAAACTGAGCAGAATCCATTCTGTTATCCTCAAATTTCTAATGACGAAATGCCCCAACAAATCTTTCGTTTAAACCAAATTCTCCACACACAGTAACTCCTCGCTGCAAACCCTCTCCACCTCCCGATTGAATTCGTGCACAAACACGTGCGTCTCCGCCGCGCCGGCCCTCTTGCTCCGCACCATCACTCCGGCGGTGAAAATCGCCTACATCCGCCCCGAAGTAAGCCCTCAGCCCGTCGACCAGGATCACATCCCAAGCGACGTCGTACAAGTGGTTCGGCAGGTCGTTTACGACCAATTTGCAATCGGAGAAGAGTAGATTCTGCACCGGCCGACACTCCCCCCTCATATCCCCTTTTGAATACTCAATCAGATCGTAAATTCGCTGACGAAAACCTTTCTTCGTGAATTGGACGTCGTAGGCTTCGATCGACGGCTGGTTCTCCTTCAATTTCGACACGAAGTGCGCGCTGTCACTGACGAACACGGTGCGGCCGTTGTGGTTGAGGGAATTCCACAGTAGGGTTTCGTGGCTGAGACCGAAGAAGAGGAGGTTACAGGGGGAGGCGCAGCCACGGAGCACGGCTGCGACGGTGTTCAGCTCGTCGGCGGACATGCGGTTGGTGGAGGAGGCGTTGAGGGCGTCGGAGCGGAGTCGTCATTTAATTAGGAATTAAGAACTTTAATCAACCCTAATTAATTACCATTAGTAATTTAATATAGTTAAATTGTAATCACCGTCTATTTTTTGACGGTTCTATTAAGTGAGGACCGATTTGGGTCCGAGTTCATTTGTGAGGGACCGAATAATCAAAAAGATAATGTTAAGGACTACATTGATAAAACGGTCATATGTTATGGACCACTTTTGGCCTTTACTCTTTTTTAAAAAAAGAAAAATTATAATATAGAAGAAAGATTATATGTAGAGAAAAATTGAGATTTTTTTAAAATAAAACAATAGCAAATGTGATCTCAATTTGTAGAGGATGAAAAAATATGAATTTTGGTATAATTTATATATATATATATATATATATAATTTAATATATAAAAGATATTTGAATAATAAATAAAATATTTATTGACCAATGAGATTGTAAAAAATGGCATAATCTCATTGGTCAATAAAATAAATTGAGATAAACACCTCTTGATCTTACTTTACCCAATGGTCAAAAAGAGTGATTTGACTAATTCACATCCTTTATTCTCTATATCAAATCAGTCATATATTAATAATATATATTATATGCTAATACAATTTTATAATATACTAGTTATCAATATTTCATGAAAGTGGGTGGGAAAATTTCTTTGTCACGTACTGTGGCTTTATATATTTATAGATTTGTTGATTAGTTGATGAAATATATATTCCCTTCGTCCCTTATTATGTGCCTCAGTTTTTCATTTTGGTATGTTCCATATTAATAGTCTCACTTCAGTTTTACTATTTTTATTTATGGATCTCACATTCTACCAACTCATTTCAACTCACTCCACCCAACTTTTTCAATTTATTTTTATTTACATTTCTTGAATTCTATGTCAGGTCAAAGTAGGACACATATTGAAGAACAGAGAGAGATATAAACTGGATAAATAAGTCTTCTTTTTCTATATTGTAGATTGTATGATATTCTTCCGTTTCATGTTAATAGAGCCATTTTCTATTTTGAAAAGTTTCAACATAATTGAGTCATTTTTATTTTTAGTAAAAAGTAAATTCTCACTCTTACTTTATTCTTTCTTACTTTATTCATCATTCCCTTAACATACTAATCTTAAACTCCCTGCCGAAAAAAATGCCTCTATTAACCAAAAAATACATTTTAGTTATACAACATTTTTAGTCTATTCATTGTAGAAATATTAAATCGATACGTAAACTAAAATAGAAAAAAAGGTTCAAGAAAATCATATAAGTAGCTTAAATTAGAAAATGGTTAACACCACAGAAACAATTAATAACGAAATAAAGCATTAATCCAAATAATAAGCAACGTGTTCTCTCACTCGCCACAACCATATCTCTTGTCTTCGTTCCAAGCGCCAAAATGGACTATTGGGAATCACATAACCACAAACAAAATTTAAGGCCACAAAACATTACTACTACTACATTACAAACAAGATAAAGTAAAAGAAGATAAAGCCCTCCACCATCCCACCACAAAATCGCATGCCACAACAACAATGGGTTGCACTTCATCCAAGCGAATCGACGTCGCCGTCGACGCCTACCGCCCTCCCCCGTCTTCCTTCGCCGTCTTCGACGTGAACTCCATCCAGGAGCCCTGGCTCAAGCCCTCTTCCGATAACCCCGACGAGCCCTCCCTCGACGAGAAGCCCCCGCTGCCGCCCTCCCCGCCCCCACTCCTCGACAAGCTCAACGGCGCCATCGACGGCGCCGCCCCCCGTTCCTGGGACGAAGTCAGCAAAGCACTCGAGGATCTCAAGCCGAAGCTCAACGCCGCCCCACCCCCGCCCCCAATCGAAGAACAACCGGCCCTGATTCGCAAGAACTTCTCCTTCCACACTTTAGAAGAGCTGGAGAAGAAGAAGAAAGCTTCGTCAATTGATAATCAGCTAGTTTCTGGACCTGGACCTGGACCTGTAGTGGCGGTAGCGAGATCACTGAAGGACAACATATTCATACAGAAGGACAGGGAGGAGAGGGAGAAGGAAGGGAGAGGGGCGGGGTTCGTGAAGCGGGACCCGCTGGGGGATTTCGCGGAGATATGCCCGCCGGGAGGGGAGGAGGCGGTGGTGGTGTACACGACGTCGCTGGGAGGGGTGCGGCGGACGTACGAGGACTGCAACCGCGTGAGGCAGCTCATGGAGACGTACCAGGTGGTGTTCGACGAGCGGGACGTGGCGCTGGACGGGGGCTTCCGTGGGGAGCTGAGGGGCCTGCTCGGGGAGGAGGGGGCGGCCGTGCCGAGGGTGTTTGTGAAGGGGAGGTATATCGGGGGGGCAGAGGAGGTGGTGGGGCTGAACGAGACGGGGCGGCTTAGCCGGATATTGAATTGGGCGAGGGTGGAGAGGGGGGCGGGGAGGCTGGGGTGTAGGGGGTGTGGTGGGGCCAGGTTTGTGCCCTGCTTGGGGTGTGGGGGGAGTTGTAAGGTGGTTGTGGGGGCTGATAGAGAGAGGTGTGGAGAGTGTAATGAAAATGGTTTGGTTCATTGCCCCATTTGTGTTTGATTTTACATCTTGTTTTTTCCTTTGCTTTCGCCTATCTATTGTATTGTGGAGTATTGTATTTTGTACACATACCAATGTTTTTTACTTTTCTCCATACTAAATACGGAGTAGTAAATTGAGTTTCTATAATTACATGGGGTCTGTGTTTCTATTTTTTCTAATCAATAATTACATGGGGTCTGTGTTTCTATTTTTTTCTAATCAATAAAGTTACTTTGTGTTTCTATTTTTCCAACATAAACACATGAACAATTAGGTGTGATGCTCTATAGCTAGGAATTTTGAGCAAGGAAGATAATATTTTATGCAATGGGGAGTGAATAAGTAATGCAATAATAAAATGTCTACGGTCATGCATGTTAAAAAGTTCACGATTTGCAAAAATATAACAATTGCAATATGTATTACTTTCAGATAATTAAAAGTATCCAATAGATGTCATATAGAAATTTAGATAAAGAAATTGATTAAAAACAATATAGTTTGGAATTGGATGAGCCTTTGTCATGAGTGATTTAATATATACATTCATAAAGATATTAGTACTCGATCCCTTAGTCCTCTGTCATGTGTTCTAGTTTTTCATTTTGGTTCATCCCCTATTAATTATCACTTATATTTTATTATAAAATTAATATACAAAAATATGATCCATATATCTAGAGGCGAACCTACGTAGAACCTTGGGGTCCCATGTTAATGTGAATGTGCATCTCTAAGCTCAGGTGGCCTACACCTCAGCCTTCCATCATAGAGGTCCGTGCTCGACTCCCACGAGGGACATAATATGACACAGCTTCATTACAACTCATGCCACAACTACTTGCCGTAAGATAAATATCGAAAAATACTTTATAACTTTTAATGGTAATTGTACACCTCGAATCGAAATCTTGCATCTACCACTACGTATACCATTAACTTTTTCAACTCACTTTCTTTTATATTTTATAAAACCCATGTCATATCAAAGTGGACACATATTGATAGACTGAAGGAGTGTAAGTTAATTTATGTCCTGACTAATTCTGAACATGTATCCTAAGTTCCTAGCATACAAAGTAAATGTCATATTATTGTTGAACCAAAATTGTCCAAAATTGTCACAAATCCATATTGTCGTTCTAAACCAGTATTTTATTTATGTACTGTAGTATCTTACTATACTATATAATGACTTCTCACTGGATTTGAATATTCGCCACGATGGTATTAGCTATGAATATTCATTTTTTGCATTTAAACAGAATTCTTATAGTCATATGATTACATATTGCATGTAAAAGGACATATGTTCCTGAGCATATTATGCGTAAAATGGAATATTTTCTTGAGATGTCATGTGTTAAATATATTTTGTTGGCCTACCAGGATTACGCCCATTGACTAGATATGATCAAAAGTGCGAGCAAGTTTTAAAATAAAAATTGTAGGAGTATATTTATTCATTCACGGATCTGGTCACGAAGTAAAAATTAAAGTGTTGAGAGTGGGATTTGAACCCACACCCTTTCGGACCGGAACCTTAATCTGGCGCCTTAGACCAACTCGGCCATCTCAACATGTGACAGTTTCACATATGCATTAAAATATAACAAAATTTCAACAAACTAGCCATAAATTGCTAATGTATTTTCTAATATCAGTTGATTATTAGACTAAATATAAATGGTACAATGTAAATAAAATACCAAAAAACCAAGGTGTTGTTGGAGATGACACAAGCGACATATAGTTATATGAGTTTGAAAATTCGAACAATTCTTTTCATTGTATTAAATACACATGTCGTGCACAGACACAAATATAACGACTAAACAAGAAATTCTATAATATATAAATCAATCTTTTGAACATAAAATATTTGAATAAAGTTTTTTTTTTTTTTTATAAAGTAGTAGTAATAGTTTTTAGAAGTAAAACTTGTGAACCTAAACAATTTAAGCAAAATGTCAACTATTTTTAAAAAACGGAATTATAGATGTGAATATATTTGCTACAAAATAGATAAAAAATACTAGTTTAAAAGTAAATTTTTTGATTATTTGAGAATTTGATCAAGAAGTATATAATTCTTCTAGATGTTTTAACGGAAAAAAAGAAATACATCTATTCTTTCAATTATTTGAATAAAACTATAACAAAAAAAAATGTAAATTCATTATTTTAAAGAAGTAAAAGGATATTGGACTTTTAATTGTTTGAATAGCATAAGAGCATCCACGTCCATGCTCTTGCGGAAGAGCATGGACGTGGGTCCGGACCCACATTTATTCATTTTTTACCCACTATTCTTACGCAAGAGCACAACACTCACATCCATGCTCTTCCGCAAGAGCATGCTCAAGAGTTACCGAATTTAAATAATTCAATTACTATAAATATTTCCATAATATTAAAATGCATTAAAAATACCTAAAATACTATTACAAATTACTAAAAAATTAAAAATTACATAATTAAATTCATTATCAAAAAAAAATTTAAAGTATAAATGAGAGATAATTTGATGTAAAGAATAGATGATGAATGTGGGTATATATAGATGATTTTGGGATAAAATTTTTTTTTAAAAAATCAAAATTTTTTTTAAAAAAAGGGTAAAAAAATGACTATATTTTTGGGAATTTTAAATATATATTTTTTTCTTTTTCGGGATCTAGTGGCACCACTGGCGGATCTAGGGGGGTAGGAGGGGGCAGTCGCCCCCTCCGTGCGACTAATTTCCTCTTATCCGGCCGTAAAACTATCATATCCGCCCCCTCCGTTTGCCCCGATGTCGTCCCGAAAATCGAAAAAACTTGCCACTTTCGCCCTAAACTAACCTACTGATATATATTTCGCCCCCTCCGTTTATGAATCTTGGATCCGCCACTGAGTGGCACCGTCGTAGTCCAAGCCAGACACTTGTCTTCTTCCATGGCACTTAATTGTTTGGTTTTATTAATTGCTTTTAATCTGTTTCTTAGCTATAAGACCTTTCCTTAGTTGAAGTTCAAATTGCAGTATTTAGTTTTAATTATTAGTCTTGTGGATACAATACTTGTAGTTGAACTAGCTTTAACCTATACTTATAATAGCATTGTTCACTTACATTATGTTTTTAATATTAAAAAATGTGTATCATGGTGCAAGGATGGAATTATGGAAAGAAACCCAACATAATAAGATCAAATATACATGAAGATGTAGAAGAAGACTTAGGAAAATATACATGTTTTTTTTTTTAGCTTTAAGATTTCATAGATATCATTGACATTGTATACTCCGTTTTATAAAAATAGAAATTTTAGCATTGGTACGAATTTATTGCACAATTGATAAAGTAAGAGAGATAGAAAAAAAGAGTAATTGAAGTAGGAAAATGAGATTCACCTTTCTAGAGGAAAAAAATAGAAGTGGACTATTTTAAATATAGAGAATATATATTTTTTACAATAATGATTTTAAATAATTCTTTACTGTATCCTAGGCATGCACAAACCGAACCGAAGTTCACAAACCGAAATCGAAACCGGCGGCAGTTCGGCGGTTCTAGCGGGCCGGTTCAGGTTCAACAAAATGTGAAATCGGAACCGCCGGTTCAACAGTTAAACCGCGGTTCAATTAAATGTTTTTTTAAAAAATTTATTTTTATATATAAAAAACAATATTTGATGGGCTTGTGAATTTTATGAAACCATTCTTGGTTATTTCTCTTTTATAGAGACATCCTTAAATGTTTTTTTAAACTTTCGATGTGGGACAAAATGTGTTGAAGTATTTGCTTTTATAACTACATGTTTAGAGCATTCATTCATCTTTTTCCAATGTGGGATACAAAACTTTCTTTTGTCTTCTACTTTTCTTCATTTTTTGTATAATATATATATATATATATATATATAAGAAATTATTATTTGAATATATTCTTGATTGATAAAAAAAAATTATTGAGAAATATGATTTGTATATAGAAAAATGATTATTTGTATAATAGTTATCATTAGATTTATACAATTTGTAATATAATTATTCTTTTATGTGTATAATAGTATTTATTAGTTAACACATACATAAATTTAAACATAAGTAAATTGATATCGATAAAGAACTAATGAATAATAGTTCATGTAATAATATTTGTTGTTAAATAATAATAATAATAATAATAAAAGATAGAGTATTAATATAGACAAAGAATGATGAGACATCTATCATATAGTTATAAATAATGACTTTTATCCCACATTGAAAGAAAGAGTAATGATGGTCCCTCGGGTCACGGTTGTCTGTGTTAATTTAAGAGAGGTGCGTCCAACTGAGCAGGATGAAAGTCTCAACCCAGCTGAGTCGTTGGCACGACGACCGGAACCTGGTATATCAAACAAATTCCTCAACCCACTTCTACTGGCTAGTATAGTGGAGGTAAGGGTCGAATCCCACAGAGATGGACACATTCGGATAATTGCGGTGATAATCTGTGAAGGTTTTGGTTAGCTACCATGCTTTTGGGTTGAGGTTTTACCTAGACGGAAACTAAAGATGGTACACTACTGACTAGTGGGTGTGAAAGTGACTGACATGTGGTTGTGTTCGTGAAAATAGGGGACAAAGTATCTCAGAGACATGTGGAAAGTAGACAGTTACTAAATAAGGAAACTTAGAACAGCAGCGTATATTTGGTGGCTAGGTGGCTACTCTGACAGGTCTGGAGGGTACAACTGAAAAGTAAAAGACAAAAGCAAAAAGTAACTAAAAAGCAAAAGTGGTCCAAAGCAAAAGTAGATTGTGATGTTTTCTTCTTCAACAAGTATTATCAGAAACTACATGAACTCAAACTCCATGGATTAACTCAGATCAACAAATTGAGACACAAGATCCATCAATTAAAAAGCTTAAACTTAAAGATTAACGGCTAAACTGCAGTTTACTCCTACTGGCTAACATGCAAGGTGGTGATGACAACGCAAAACTGGAAACTCATGCACGAAACTTAAACTGAAACATGAACTAAAAATCTCGATCAACAACTCCAGATTAGCCTACTCAAACGAGAACATGCACAAACAATTAGAAATTAAAAGCGACAACTAGATCTAACTTTCATAGGCAGAATGAAGCAAATTCAAACCAAAGAGAGATGCGAAATAAGAACTTCATAATTAAACGTTCGGATCTTAACGAAATACTTCAAAAGGCACAAGATCAAATGTTTGCAACAGATCCAACGAAGAAAGCAAGTAAACTTTAAACTAGGAAAGCGGTTAAAGATTGTTTATGCCACTTGATAAGGCTAATTTCATGCATTGGTTATATAGTGAAAAGCATCACATTTCTGCTGGGTCTAACATGTTTGATTAAGCCAGGTGTGTGATAAAGCGCTAGATCCAGGAGATACTGGAGGAAACAGTCTAGCGAGGAACAGAGCAGAAATTGATCAAAGCTGAAGGAAAAGAAGGCTAGAGGAAGGGAGTTGATAGCTGAGGGCAACAAGGTCTATCTATACCTCGCTGGGCCCCACCTCAACGCCTATAAATGGAGGAGTATGCAGCACGAAAAAGAGGGGAGAGAACTTTTGCTCATACTTAGCTCAAACACACACACTTGGAAATGGGAATTCGGGATGGTTAAGGGAGTCGTTTTTGAGTTCAGTAGTTCCGACGTAACACCGTCCGCGTGAGGGCGAAGATACAATCATTTAAATTTCAGTTTGTTGTTTCTTGTTTTTTCGAACTTCACTTTCGGGAGTCGAATCTGCTGTTGATGTTGTTTAAATTTCCTATGCATTTCTGTTGGTTTCATTTCCTCTGTTTTGGAGTTGATTTATGTTGAGCTATTTTCTCTGTCGACATGGTGTTTGATCTGGGAGTTTGATTGTTGATCTGTATTTGTTGTTGTTGATCTGTGGAGAATCCAAATCTGTTGTTATGGAGCTGTTTTTGGTTGGAGTTTTGAGTCGGATGCTTGGATCCGGAGTGGATTTAGCATCCGAGTTTTGGATCTGAGCAGGGGAGATAGATTTGTGCATGAATTTCAAGTGTTATGTTCTGTTTCTGTTTGGCTTCGTCTAGTAGCGTAGATTTTTTCTGTTATCTTTTCGTATGTCACCTGCTTGTTTTAAATCTGGTTGTTTGCTTCTGAATCGCGTCCTATTAAGTTTACCGAGTGTTCTTGTGAGTCCGTCGGAGAAGATGAAGTCATTTATTTTTTTTCAGTTGATGCTTTAGTTAGTTATTCTGCAGCTTTTCTTTTCGTCCGTATCTGCCTTTTCAGTTTTGGGTCCCGCTTGCATTTTAAATTCCCTGGTCTAGGTAAATTAGTTACGAGTCTTTAGATCCAGTGATTGTCTAGTCTTAGTTTTCATGCAATATTCATTTCTGCCTAGATCTAGCTGTTAGCATAGCAGAGTTCAATTCCAAACTTAGTTTAATTTCCTCAACCCAAAAATGCGTGGCAGCAGCCAAACCAAAAATAGTTTCCAGATCTCTATGCATATTTATTACGCATCTCTCTCTGTGGGATCGATCCCTACTTCCCTGTGCTAAATTTTAGTATTCGTGGTTGAGGGTTTTGAAGGAGTGTTCTGTGTATCCAACGACCGAGATTCTCCAGTTCCGCGAGTTCCTAGACCCTGTGATCTAGTCGATTCGCTGGATCTAGGAGGCTTGATAATTTTACAAGCACTAGGAAGAGACAAAGCAAACACACTGATCACGCTCTTCAAATGGCGCCGTTGCCGGGGATGGATGGCGTAGTTTTTTTTTTTACGCTAGAGATTTGGTGTATATAGTTTAATTTTTGTGTTTCTTTTTGTTGACAGTTTATGAGCAAAAGCTTACGGTCAGGAGTCTGGAGTAACCCGTCTTGGTCAAGGAACGTCCAATTGAGGTGTCAAGTCAAGGAATCAACATCCGCCGTTACTACCAGATCAGGGTTGTCAACAGTAGATCCGCTTCCGTGTGAATCAGGAAGCGAAGAAGAGTGGAATTCATCGGGGAAAGAGGATCCACAGTCGTCATC
>NC_062968.1:12612354-12683354 GCF_023119035.1 Salvia hispanica
ATTCGCCAGATCCTTGGTTTCCTTGTTCATCCCCTCATAGAAAGTGTGGTGCACCTCTATCTCCTTCATGCGATGGTTGGGGCATGACTCCAGAAGACTCATGTACTTCTCCCAGTACTCGCTCAGGGTTTCATCATATTCTTGCCTTATGCACGATATTTTCCTCTTCAATGCACTTGTCTTCGAAGACGGGAAAAACTCGGCTAGGAAAACTGACTTGAAATCGGCCCATGTATTGATAGAGTCGGCTGGCAGGCGCATGAACCAAGTGTTGGCCTCTCCCTTTAGGACAAAAGGTAGGGCCTTTAGTCTGTGATCGTCATCGCTTGATCCTGCTGGCCGCCTCTGCGCCTTACAGATTTTGCAGAACTCATTTAAGAATTCGTATGGTCCCTCATAACTCTTCCCACAGTACGTTGGTAGGATTGCAATCACGTGGGGTTTCACATCACAGGCGGTCTGGCCTGGGGTGACCACTATGGCTTGTGGGGGATCTCCGTCGGCGTGTGCGGTAAGTGTTGCGAGCTCGGGATCGTCCTCACCTTGGTCAGCCATTCTCACTAGTGTTCTTATTGGTTGGGGTGGGAGCTCCGGGAGTTGGTACTCTAGATCTTCTTTCTCCTCGTCGCTGCTCGTGCCTAGGTCGGACAGTGCTGTCGACAGGCCAGAACGAGTGGTAACGAGTATTGTTCCTCGGGGAAGTATCCTTGGTCTCCAGCGGCCAGGAGCCGAGCCACTTCTCATAAACGAAAACAAAAAGAAAAGGAAAATTATAAACAGTATGTACACCAAAAAGATCACACACAATAACAGGTATGAACGCCATCCATCCCCGGCAACGGCGCCATTTTGAAAGGCCTTTCGGGTCTGTGAGTCGGTTTCGTATGTAATTTGGAGTGTATCCAACTGCTCAGGAAGAGATTCCCGACCCAGTTGAGTCGTTGGTACGATAACCGGGACCTGGTTTCAAACAATTTTCCTCAACCCACTTCTACTGATTAGTATAGTGGAGGTAAGGGTCGAATCCCACAAGGATGGACACGTTTGGATAACTGCGGTGACTTTCCTGGGTGTTTTTGGTTAGCTACCACACTAGGGTTGAGATTTTACCTAGGCAAGAAATAAAGGAGGTACTCTACTGACTAGTGGGTGTGAAAATAACAGGCATGTGGTGGTGTTCGTGGAAATAGGGGACAAGGTGTCTCAGAGGCATATGAAAAGTAGACAGTTACTAAAAGAGGAAATTTAGACTACAAGGCATATCTGGTGGCTGGGTGACTCTCTGATGGTCTGGACAGTACAACCGAAAAGTAGGGAACAAAAGCAAAAGTAACTTAAAAGTAAAGTGGTCCAAACTAAAGTTGATTTTGACGTTTTCTTCTTCACCAAGTATTAACAAAAAAATCAGATGAACACAAACACCATAACTAAACTCAGATTCATAACCTCAAACTCAAGATCCATTGATTAAAATGCTCGAACTTAAAATAAACGGTGAAACTGCAATTTTACTTCTACTGACTAACATGCAAGGCGGTGATTATAATGCAACACGAAGACTCAAGCACGAAGATTAGACTAAAACATAACTACAACTTCAAATCGACAACTCCAGGTAAGAAAACACAAGTACTTCAAAAGGCAACAACGATGAGTGTTTGCAACAAAACCAACGACGAAAACAAGTAAAGATTAAACTAGAAAGCAAAATAACGATTGTTTGGCCACTCCGGGCGATGATACTGCTATACTACTACGACGACTGGCTGGAACGGTGGATCGATGACTTCTCCGGCAGACTCTTGGACGTCAAGTGACCATAGCTGTGGCGAGGAACGAGAGGTTGGACAATGCTGAAGGACTGATCTTCTCGAGAGAATTCTACTAAGTGTGTTTTTTGAACCGAGAACTTAGAGCTCCTAACCGAACTCTAAGGGATCAACTCTAAAGGCGAACTCCCTTTCTCTCTCTCCAAGTGGCATCTTTTATAGGGAGGCTTGCCCTTGCTTTTAGGGTAGACTTCCTTCAAGTTTTGACTTTTCTGCCCTTGTTAATGATCATCCCAGCTATCCTTCTTCTCCATCTCGAGCCTTTTCTTTGGCATGCATCCTAGTCAGTATTGCACCCTTCTAGCGCCCTTTTCACTTGCGTCACCTGAATCGTCTCCTACTGACTTGGATTCTTTAATCCTGCATACTTGAACAACTGTTTTGCAGATAATACAAGCATTTCACGACATACTGACCAATAACCAAGACTTAGAATACGACTTATCAGTAATGTAGGATCTTTGGTAGGTGAGGAATATTTGGCTAAAAAGTGACTTCAAAATAAAATATCCCAAGTAGAGTTAAAGTGACTCCACTTTTCTAAAAACCCAAGACACTTCTAACACTTTATTTTTCTCCTTCAACTCACTTTTCAAACCTTTGATTTTTTTCTTTTTCTTTTCTTTTCTTTTCATAAGCATCCTTTCAAAAATCAAGCACATATTTTGAATTTTTCACTATTTCACAACTTGTACTTTCTTTACATTAAGCACACTACTTTTTATACTACTTTTACATTAAGCACACTACTTTTACGTTAAGCACACTACTTTTACGTTAAGCACACTACTCTCTCTTGAAGAGCGTAGAGGAGTGAAGTGTGTATTCAAACTTCCTAGATCCAGAGAATCCACTAGACCGCAGAGTCAAGGAACTCAGAGAATCCTCGAAATCACCTGTCGTTGGGCACACAATCACCTTCTACCTTTCAAAACCCTCAACTCGTTATGCTAAAAAAGATTAGTACATGGAAGCAAGGATCGAATCCCACAGAGATGGATGCGTAAGTAAACATGCAAAGAGATCTGGACACTGTTTTTGGCTGCTGCCATGCATTTTTTTTGGGTTGAGATTATACTTCTAGACTACTTAGGAAATGAAATGCTCTATCCTAACAGCTAGACCTAGGCAAGAACAACAGAAACATGCATGATGAAAACCAGACGTACTCAAGATAACCTTCCAACTAAACAATTATCAGACCGAGTAAATAACCTCCTAAACTAGCCTAGACAGAGGAAAAACAGAGCGTGGGGACCATTTCCCAAAATAGCAAGGTACGTATGAAAAGCTGCAGATTAACTAAATAAAGGTTTAACTAACAGTGACTTCATCTTCTCAAAAACCTTGATCATGAAATGCAGAGGAAATACAAAGCAAAACACAGAACGAAACAGGGCAAACTAAATTAGACCGATTAATGCGATTATCTACGAAAACCTAAGCAGATCTATTATTACTAGACGAGGTAAACAAGGAAATAGAAATTAAACATCAAACCATGCATGAAATGAACAGATCTAGCTACGGGATGCTTCATCCACTCCAGATCCAAGCCATCCACCACAAACCACAACAAATTCCATCTCCGATCAACAGATTTAATCAAATTCGGCCGATTAACAACGATCTCCACGTAACTTCAACTCAACAACTCAGATTCATCACATAAACATCAAAGCAAACAGAAAACAAAGCGATAACATGAAACGAACCCAAAGCAACAGATTCCATAGCAAAGTAGTGCAATATCCGACAGAAACTTAGCAAAATACGACCGAGCTTCGAACAACGAAGTCTCGGGAAATCCAGAAACATAAACAGAAAACAGGAAAATGATTATATCTTGGCCTCCTGTGGAGACTGTGTTACACAACGACTGATGAATTTTTGAACCAAAAACTCCTAATTCGATGTCCCCAAGTGCGTGTGTGTAGAGAACGTGAGAAGAGCTGAGCTAAACTAAGAGCTAAAAGAAGATGATTCGTGGATGCCCTCAGGCTTGTTGTGTGCTCTTATTTATAGAAGTGGAGTTGAGCTTTTAGATCCTTCTTTGAATTCTCCATTCTGCCCTTCGTCTAGAATCCTCCTCCGTCTGGTGATTTTCTTCTTCCTTTTGCTCACTTTTTCTGCCATACTCCTTCTCCAGGTGATCCCCTCCTTCTTCCTGGATCTGGCAATTTCTCTACACACCTGGCTTATAAAACCTTGTCAGACCCAGAAAATCACAGAATTTATTCCCATAACCAATGCATGAAATTAGACTTATCAAACTGCTCACACTTAAACCATACTTGTCCTCAAGTATATAGATAAGAAAAGAGAGAAATAAGGCGAATTTCAATGCATGGTTATTGTATGACCGACCCCTAAAGACTCCTAGACCTAGACACACTACTGACATAAAAAGAAAGTAAAAGAAAAACAAAACACTTAAGAAAACAAAACACATAGGCATGAACTAGTTCAAACTTTTTAGCAATCGTCTCCACAAGCTTAAGGTCAATAAAATAGTCTACACACTCCAAATCCTCCCCTTCCCTTCATCTACCTAGTCGGTTTGTCAGCTCGTCCAGACAGCCTATAGCTTTACTAATTGTTGGATTCGTTCGATCACTCATTCCTCACCAAGGATGTTAGGATCGATCACTCTTAGTTATTTCCTGCCACTGATTCCTAGGGTTATGAGAATACCTCTTTCTATCCTCCTTTCCTATTCTTTTCTCTTTTTTTTTTCTTTTTTTTCCCTAGACTTCGTCCAGCTTATACCTCATTGTTTTCCTGGACTTATACCTCCAAAATATATCTTTTTATATTTTCCTCCTCTGGACTTCGTCCAGCTTATTCCTCCAGATATTTAATATATATATATAGGGGTGCGTTAGGTTCCTTTGCACCCTAAGTGTCCTATTTCCTTCTTAATCTCAGCCCTTGGATCCTTGAATTGGATGGTTGTGATCAATGCATTATTAGTCTATAATGTTGCATTATTAGCCGCTGCGCATTATTAGAATGAAAATGTGCATTATTAGTCTATAATGTTGCATTATTAGCCGCTGTGCATTATTAGAATGAAAATGTGCATTATTAAATGACACATGGCATTAATCTAACCGTCAGATGACAAAATCGTGGGGCTAGGATTAAGAAGGAAAAAGGACAAAAGATATGAAAAGGATTTGAATACATCCATATATATATATATATATATATATATATATATTTTCTATTTCTCCTTTCTAAATTCTTCTCCCTAAGCATCAGGTGGCAGCCCCTTTTTTTATATGTTAGCACTCAATGTTAAGGCCTATAACTCACTTATATAGTGGGGCTTCACAACTAGGTCAGCTAAGGCACCTTCTATCGTTCTTGCTTCTTCCAAACCGATTTCAGCTTTTAAAGGAAAGAGGTCTCAAAGTTGTAGTTCATCCTATCTTCAATTACTCTTACTAAGGGAATCTTGCCTTATTGTTATCACCTGTTCATGCTTAACATATAAATCCTAAAAAAAAAACTAACTCCTAGACCTTATTGTTACTCCAGCTTGTTTTCAAGCTATCCTAATGAAGAGGGGAAATAAGGGAGTTGGTGCACACAATCAAAACAAAACACATAGAACAAACATACTGAAAACACAAGAAAACTTCTCAAACTTAGACCGGACAACGGTCTAAGTGGGAGAAAGCAGAATTATAACAGAAAAACAGCATGCTCAATTTATACAAAAACTTCTCACACTTAGACCAAGGATTGAG
Organism: Salvia hispanica; assembly: GCF_023119035.1. Lineage (NCBI taxonomy): Eukaryota > Viridiplantae > Streptophyta > Magnoliopsida > Lamiales > Lamiaceae > Salvia > Salvia hispanica. The sequence continues at coordinate 12,617,939 of NC_062968.1, forward strand.
CTAAGTGGGAGAATGCACATAACAACAACTACACATGCTTAGCACAGATAAAACACAAACATAAAATTTAAAAAAAACGACTGAAATATTAAATTTACTTGGTCAACGGGGGGTTTCAATTCTGAGTCTGGCCCCCTCGGGAGCCAGAGGGCGGTTCATCTTCAGTTTCTTTTTAGCCGGCGATGTCGATGCTTCCTCTTCAGCTATCACGGGTGTTTTAGACAGGGGCTTCTTCGCAGATACAGACGCAAGGGACGACGATGTAAGTGGGGCTACCAAAGGCTTAGACTGGGGCGGGAGCTGCTGGTGTGATGAGCTTCCCTGGCAGCCTGACCGCAGTGCCGGGTCTAAGAGGCTGCCTCTGCTGGGTCTGGGAAAGCGTCTTCTCAAGCCATTTTGCCATCCTTCTCATTAATTTGACCGCGTCAGGCATCCTCTCGTTCTGAGCTGATGATCTGTTGGCCAAGACATCAATACTCTCCTTAATGGCCCGCAACTCCACTCTGGCCCCGCCCAACTCCTCACGCATCGCGGTAACCTCCTTCCTTAGTTCCTCCACATCGGCACTCGCCACCTCCTCTTCTGGCTCCTTCTTCACCTTGTCCACAGCTGCTCCCACGTTGTAGAAGCACACCTCCTGTCCCTCCATGTATAGGAGCCCCTTGTTGAAGAAATATTCCAGGCTGAACAGCTCTGGGGGCTCGCACATCGTCTCGTTGGGCTCCGCCTTTCCAAATTTCATCACAAAATTGCGTTCAATGTAGGCGCCCAGGAGATGGCAATTATACATGTGGTGGGAAGGGTTGGCTGTCATCTGGTGGCAGGCTTGGGCCAACCAATAGCCGAGGTGGACTTTGATGCGCTTCGACATACACCATGTGAAATAGAGCTCGGTGGTGGTGAGGCTTGAACCGGCTGTGCACATCAAGTTGTAGCCAATGAATTCCTGTGCGAACCGGAGAAGGTGGTCTGTGATATGGATTCCCTTCGACACACTTGTCTTGAAGGCTCCACTCCTGGCGTGTGTTATAGACTCCCACGCCGTCTGCGGTGCGAATCCGGACGTGTTCCTTGGTGGGCCAAACATTCTGTCATCCCAGATACCCTCTTCATCCTCAGCGTTTGTAAACTGTCCCATCTGGAGGGACCACTCTCTGACACTCATAGTATGCTCGATATTGAAGAGGCGAAAGGAGATTGAGTCTGCATCTGGGTCGGTGGTTGCCTTGTAGCGGAACACGGAGAAGAACTCCCTTGCTGCGTCCACAGGGACATCGTGGTCACTGTGTTTTAGCAACCATTCGAAACCGATATCCTTGATGTGGCCGACTAACTCCTCCTCCGACTCTATTTGCTTCAGAGAATCCGGGTCATATCGCTTCCCAGACTTGGCCAGCTTCCCAACTGCGCTCCCATCTTTGTAGGTTTGTGCTTGTCTGGAATCGTTGAATTTGGCCATAGATCCCAGAAGTTTCTTGGTGACCCAGATTTCTTCCCGCTCATAGTTGGGAACTCCCTCTTCCCCCGACTCCTCTTCTGACCCAATATCGGCATCCGCATTACCAGGTCCAGTGAATTTGGATGGTGCACGGGGCGACATTGTTGCTTCCTTGACAGAAGAGGTTCTCTATGACTTCCTAGCCTGAGGAGTGGCCACCTTCTTGCCCTTCCTCTTACGATCTATTGCCATGCAGCGCACCTCCGCAGTGTCCACCTCTTCTTCCGACCCAGGCATCTCTCCCTCCTGTACACTTCCCGCCCCTGGGGCAAGGAATCTTGATCCCCTGGACTGGTTTCCATCGTCCACCTCATCTAGCGCGCTCCTCCGCGCCACTCTTCTTGACTCCCTCAGATTCATAGGCGAGTCTTCTGGAACATCGTCTAGATCCACAATCTCAAGCGGCCCGTCATCCCTGGGCTCCTGTTCTTTAGTAACAACGGGGACATCATCCCCCACAAACTTTTTAGGGATCTCTCCCTCAGCAAACATAGACATGGGTTTCCCCCTTAGATGGTTTCTGAGTCTCCTCCTCAGTGTTTTTCGGGGTTTCCCCCTCAGATTTCTTTCAGGGATTTCTCCCTCAGCAAACATAGATGGGGTTTCCCCCTCAGACTTAAACAGGGTCCCCCCCTCAACATACAGATTTGGGGTTTCCCCCTCGACATTCCCTGGGGTTTTTCCCACAACAGATTTTAAGACAGGGGTTTTCCCCTCAATAGACATCTCCACAGAAACATTACCTTCCCTTACGGCGTCATTCCCAAAGTCGTCCACCGTCATCCCATCAAGCTCTTCCGCAAAACCACGAACACCTTTTTGCTCCTCCTCAAGTCCACCAACACCTTCTTGTTCTTCTATATCTGGGTTCGACCCAGTTTCTGCATGTGGTTAAACTTGGGTGTGATCTTCGGCTGAGGTTTGGGCTGTTGATTCGTTAGGGATTATTGACGGTGGTGGCACTGTGGTCGCGGTTCCGGTAGATCTTCTTTGTTGAATCGCCAAGAAGTGGGCAAAGATCCTTCTGGCCTCCTCCTTGCTACCGAATTTTTCCTCCAACTCCTTTAAGAATGCCTCCTCCTTAGGGTCTTCAACGGCAGACGGTTCTGGACCTGCGGAAGCATGCCACTCGGAGCGTATATCAAGTACTGGAAAAGTTGCTTGCGCCGGAACCGGCGGTTGTGCCGTCAGATCTGCCGTCCTTTTAGACGAATCGCCGGGAGGTGGTCTTGTGGTGGGGTTTTCCTTCCTTGCAGCAGTCTCTTGTACCTTCTCCATGGCCTTTTCTGCACAGATTTCACAGAAACTAGGGTAAAATTTGGTTTGGGTATTGAGAGAATTTTTGAGAAAGAATAGTGAGAGAGAGATCGGTTAGGGTTTGTGATTTGAAAGGAAGAAAGAGAATATTTTTTTTTAATTTTTAGAAGAGGCAGGCGAACGGTTGCAGGGTGATGTAAGCAACCGTACGCCTCCTGAAAAGGTGGGTTTTGAATTTAAAAAAGGTAATCGACTTCCCTCCAAAAGTGTTTTGCCTCCCCCAGGCATCTCTCAATACCACGCAAAATAAAGGTGAAACACCGAAGTCCCAGGTCAAGGATTACAAATGACAAAGCAATTTCCCTTAGGAGCTTGATGTTTCAAAAATATTTTTGGAAGATTAATTTTTTTTTCTTTGTTTGGATTTTCTTATATTAGAGAACAATTAAACTATTTACATCTGCAGATGAGTACTCTCAAGATCCCCTAGGTCAGTGTACAGATAAACTTTTATTCCCCAATTTACCTGACCTAGGAGTTAATTGAGAATAGTCATTTGCCTCAGTTAGGCAATAATTACGGATGCATGCAGTGGCACTTCCTCCACTTCATGCAATTCTGAATTATCCCTAAATACCTTTACCCGATGTCCATTGACGAGGAAGAGAACAAAATTTGGGGCGCTTCCTTGGATCTCCACTGCTCCATTTGCTTGAAGGCCGACGATGGTGTACGGGCCTATCCACTTGGACTTCAACTTCCCAGGCATTAGCTTGAGCCGAGATTGAAAATGAAGTACTTTCTGCCCAACTCGTAGTTCCTTGACCCGGAGGTTATTATCATGCCAAAGCTTTGTCCTTTCCTTATACCACATTGCTAAGTCAAATGCTTCTAGCCTTAGCCTCTCCAGTTCCTGTAGGTGCAGCTTCCTTTCTTCTTCACAGGTCGGCGCCTTCATATTCATCTCCTTTATGGCCCAATATGCCTTGTGTTCCACTTCCACGGGCAGATGGCACATTTTTCCGAACACCAATCTATAGGGTGACATCCTAATTGGTGTCTTGTAAGCTGTCCTATATGCCCAAAGAGCATCATCAAGGCGCTTACTCCAATCTTTCTTTGTGGTGTTTACCGTTTTTTCCAGAATGCTCTTGATTTCCCGATTTGAGACTTCAGCTTGACCATTTGACTGAGGGTGATATGGTGTAGAAACCTATGATGCACACCGTATTTCCTCATTAATGCCTCTATGGTGCGGTTGCAGAAGTGTGTTCCTTGGTCTGAGACTATAGCTCTAGGCACCCCATACCTGTTGAAAATATTCGCCTTCAGGAACTTAGCTACTTCTTTCGATTCACAGGTGGGTGTAGCCTTTGCCTCTATCCATTTGGACACATATTCCACCGCTACCAAGATGTAAGTGTTACCATGAGAAGATGGGAACGGTCCCATAAAATCTATTCCCCAGACGTCAAAAATTTCGCAAACTATTATTGGAACTTGGGGCATCTCGTCTCTCCTTGAAATACCTCCTGTTTGTTGACATCTCTCGCAAACTTGACATAATTTGAATGAATCCTTATTCAGGGTTGGCCAATAGAATCCGCTAACCAAGACCTTTCTGGCGGTCTTCCTGGGTCCAAAATGACCTCCACATGCCAGAGCGTGGCAATGGTTGAGCACGTCCTTCTGTTCCCATTCTGGAATACATCGTCGAATTACTTGGTCTGAGCACATCTTCTAGAGATAAGGATCGTCCCAAAAATAGTATCTGGCCTCAATCTTCAACTTCATCCTCTGGGCCCGGGAAATTTCTTGGAACCTGGCATTTCTCATGTGACTAAGTAGTTGGGCAGGTCAGCGAACCATGGTTCTGTATTCATCGGATATTTCCCTTTGTCTGATGTTCCTGGACCCGTCACTACCAACATTGTTTCCCAGGTAATAGGTCTAGTAGAATTCCCCAGATAGTAAAGATGTTCCTCGGGGAAGGCATCATGTATGGCTTCGTCCGTGTCCCCTTGAAATATTCGACTTAGATGATCTGCGACCTTGTTCTCTGTACCCTTTTTATCTTTTACCTCCCAGTCAAATTCTTGCAGTAGTAGCACCCACCTGATCAACCTTGGTTTGGCCTCTCTCTTGGCCAGGAGATATTTAATGGCTGCGTTATCAGTGTAGACTATTACTTCGACCCTAGTAAGTACGGTCGGAATTTTTCAAATGAGTATACCACGGCCAACATCTCCTTCTCTGTAGTATCATAGTTCTTCTGAGCCTGGTTGAGGGTCTTCGAGGCATAGAAAATGACATAACTCTTCCCTTCGATCTTCTGACCCAGGACTGCTCCCACTGCAAAATCACTTGCATCACACATCACCTCAAAGGGGTGATTCCAATCTGGTGTTCTGATTATCGGGGCAGAGAAAAGCTTATCCTTCAACATTTGAAATGCCTTCTTGCAGTCGTCATTAAAGACGAATTCCACATCATTGTGTAGGAGATGAGTAAGTGGCTGAGCAATTTTCGCGAAGTACCTGATGAATCTCCTATAAAATCCTGCATGCCCCAGGAATCCTCTGACTTCTTTTTGATTCATAGGGTGTGGTAGTTTTGCGATAACATCCACCTTGGCCTTGTCCACTTGAATACCTCTCTCCGAGACCACATGACCTAGGATTATTCCTTATGGCACCATGAAATGGCATTTCTCAAAATTTAGGACCAAATTCTTCTCCTGACATCTTCTCAGTACCAGATCTAGATTGGCTAAACAAGAATCGAAGGAATTTCCATACACAGTGAAATCATCCATAAAAATCTCAATGCACACTTCCAACAGATATGAGAAGATGCTCATCATACATCGCTGAAAGGTTCCAGGTGCATTGCATAGACCAAATGACATTCTCTTGTATGCATAAGTGCCGAACGGACAGGTAAAGGTTGTCTTCTCTTGGTCTTCAGGATCCACATATATCTGGAAGTATCCACTGTATCCGTCTAAGAAGCAAAAGTATTGTTTCCCAGCCAATCTTTCCAACATCTGGTCGATGAAGGGCAAAGGAAAATGATCCTTCCTAGTGGCTTCGTTAAGCTTCCGGTAGTCAATGCACATTCTCCATCCAGTCACCAACCGAGTCGGTACCAATTCATTTTTATCGTTCTTGATCACCTGTATCCCTGACTTCTTAGGCACCATGTGAACTGGGCTAACCCACTCACTATCTGGAATGGAGTAAATAATACCCAAGGATAGCAGTTTCAGGACTTTCTTCAAAACTTCTTCCCTCATGTTCGGATTCAGCTTTCGCTGTGGATCTCTATGGGCCTTTGCGCCTTCTTCTAGTCTGATGTGGTGCATACAAAGATCAGGGCTGATTCCTACCAAGTCTGAGAGAGTCCATCCTATGGCCTTCTTGTTCCTTCTGATTACCTCCAGTAACTCAGTCTCCTGTCCCTCTGTCAAGTGGCTGTTTATTATCACCGGGAAAGTTTCATCCTCCCCAAGGTAGGCATACTTTAGACTCTCGGGCAATTTCTTCAGCTCCTTCTTAGGTGTGATGGCTTCCTGAGGCAAAGGATTCTTTTTCAAGATCCTGGTTGTCATTTCCCCAAAACTGGTTGCCTCGTCTGGGCCTTTTGCTTGAACATAGCAAGTCGATTCGAATGATAGTGGTTGGTGGCAGAATGCCATGATCGCTTCATTGATCCGCTCGTCTATTAAGTCTCGAGTCAATAGGGTTTCACACCACCCTGCTACCTCCTTGTCAATAGAGTGACTCAACTCTAACTGTTCCTGCATTAATTCAGTCTCAAGATATTCCTGGACCAGGGGGTTAATAACATCGACAGCATGCAAATTTTCAACATCCAGTGGTTTTTTCATAGCTTCATCAATGTTAAAGGTATATTTCTCCCCATGATAGTCTAGGCATATGGTTCCATCAAACACATCGATTATAGTCTTAGCGGTGCATAAAAACGGTCTTCCTAAAAGCACTCCGCTAGACTCAGCAGATTCATTCTCACTCATTTTTATCACATGAAAATCAGTTGGGTACAGGAAATCATGCACTTTAACTATCACATTCTCCAGCCCACTGTCAGACCTGTCAGAAAGCCAACCAGCCACCAGACCTGTCAGAAAGCCAATCATGCACTTTTGCTTTTGTCTCCTACTTTTCAGTTGTACCTTCCAGACCTGTCAGAAAGCCAACCAGCCACCAGATATACCCTATTGTCTAAATTTCCTCTTGTAGTAACTGTCTACTTTTCACATGTCTCTGAGATACATTGTCCCCTATTTTCACGAACACAACCACATGTCTGTCATTTTCACGCCTTACTAGTCAGTAGAGTACCATCTTTATTTCTCGCCTAGGTAGAATCCCAACCTCAAAATCGTGGTAGCTAACCAAAAACACCCAGGAATATCACCACAGTTATCCGAACGTATCCATCCTTGTGGGATTTGACCCTTACCTCCACTATACTAGCCAGTAGAAGTGGGTTGACGAAATTTATTTGACACCAGGTTCGGTTGTCGTGCCAACGACTCAGCTAGGTTAGGAATCTTATCCTGATCAGTTGGATACACCCCTGCATTTACACACCCGACCGAAAACCTAGTCCGTCACCACCTTCGGGTGAAATGCATGTTCTATCGGCCAACTGGATTACCACATTCGTGTCAACCAGACTTACCCCTATCAACTTCTTATATATCGAAAGTGGTAAAACATTTATCGAGACTCATAGATCACACATTGCATGCTCAATTTTAATGTCACCCAAGGAAATGGGCAAAGTGAATATACCTGGGTCTGTGCATTTTGATGGCATTCTCCTCTTCTGTATCACAGTTGGCACATTTTCTCTAATCACTATCGTTCCATCGGGTTTGGTTTTTCCAGCAATGAACTCCTTGATGAATTTGCTAAAAGTAGGCAGCTTCAGAGCCTGCAGGAACGGTAAGTTGATTTTCAATTTGCAAAAAATCTCCATGAAGTCTTCGGTACCATCCTTCTTCTTTTTGGCTTCCCCTCGGTTAGGGAATGACTTCATCCGTTTCAATGTTCCTACTAACCCCCCAGCTGAGGGTTCTCCAGTTTCTTTCCTTGTTTCTTCACTCTCCACCTCTGGTTCTAGGTCCAGGAAGAATGGATCAGCCATACGAGGTAGCGGCTTCTCCAAATCATCCCTTTGGAGGTCATCTTCTACTCTGGTGCCTCTTAACTCAGTGTCCCTCTGATCAGGGGTAAGTTTTTCATCCTCCTTGCTTGTCATAGGTGGCACACTCTCATCCTTTTGTAGAACTGCTTTGATCTCCCTGTTTGCTAGCTCGGTTTTCCCATTTGCTTGAGGTTGGTAAGGCGAGCTGACTTTATGCTTGATTCCGTACTTGTCCAACACGTTATCTAGCCACCTATTGTTGAAGTGAGATCCTCCATCACTTATGAGAGCACGAGGTGTACCAAACCTACAAAAAATGTTTTTCCTAACAAAAGTAGTGACAACCTTAGAATCGTTAGTCTTGGTTGGAATTGCTTCCACCCACCTAGACACGTATTCAACTGTAAGTAGGATATATTGGTACTCTCCTGATTTTGGGCATGGTCCCATAAAATCTATCCTCCATACATCAAACAATTCTACCTCAATGATGGTGTTCATAGGCATCTCCTTCTTCTTAGATATTCCTCCCGTGCGTTGGCATTCGTTGCATTAGAGAATGAAGCCGGGGGAGTCACGGAAGATGGTAGGCCAATAGAAACCGCTTTGCAAAACTTTGATTGCGGTCCTTTGCACACCGAAGTGTCCTCCGGTTGGTGACGAATGGCATCTTTCAACTATGGCCGCCCATTCCTCTTGAGGTACACATCTCCTAAATATAGTATCTGCACATCTTTTGAACAAGTAGGGCTCATCTCAAAAATAAGATCGTACATCTCTATAAAATTTCTTCCTTTGATAAGGAGTAAGATCAGGAGGGCATACCTTGGCTACTAAATAATTAACAATATCAGCGTATCATGGGAAAGTGGCTTGAGTAAAGAACATATGTTCGTCGGGGAAGTCCTCGTTGATTTTTGAAAACTGCCCTTCTTGCACACTTACGATTCACAAGTAAAAGAAAAACATGCAGAGCACTTAACCTGATCAAGCTGAACAACAACCTGTTCAAGTCAGACGACTACTACCGATCGTTGGATGTGAACGAGAGACGGAAAGAGCGTTCAAGACCTTAACCCACAGTACTAAGTAACCTAGTAAAGGGAAGTAAGGGTCGAATCCCTCAGAGATGGAAGCGGTTGGAGTTGAGAATGAGACATTTGGAAGGGGTCGGCTGCGGCCACGCTTTGATTTTTGGGGTTAAGACTAAACTAGGGTTCATCCCTTCTGATTATAACCCTGAACACTGGTTCATCCCTCAGCCATACCATATACCCTTTAACACCATCAAGGTAACCAAGAAAAACACCTTTCCTAGACCTATGATAAAGTTTATCAACCTTCTGATGAGTAAAGGCAAAGCAACCAAACACTCTTAGATGAGACAAATCAATTCTTTTACCAGAAAACACTGACTCTAGACATTTTCCTTTCAAAGGGACTGAAGGTGATCTATTCACCAAATATCAAGCAGTAAGAAGAGCTTCTCCCCATAACTTTTTAGATAGACCACTTTGGGAAAGAAGACACCTAACTTTTTCAAGCATGGTCCTATTCATCCTCTCGGCAACTCCATTTTGCTGAGGGTTATAAGACACAGTTTTGTGTCTCTTAATGCCATAAGAGACACACAGACTATCCATCTGGGCATTACAGAACTCCAACTATTGTCAGTTCTGATAGCTTTGATGGATTTATCAGTTTGGTTTTCAATCAAGCATTTCCAATGTTTAAAAGTGTCGAAAACATCAGATTTTTGCTTTAAAAGAAAACACCACACCTTTCTTGAAAAGTCATCTATCACAAACAAGAAATTGACAGACCATGAGTGGGTAGCCACAGAAGCTGGTCCCCACACATCCATGTGTAGGTACTCCAAAACCCTTTTACTGATACTTTCAATAACAGAAGTGGGAAAAGACAGCCTATGATTTTTACCTAACACACAGGTATCATAGAAAGGAAGATCACTTTGAAAATCATTAGGGGAGAGGAGCTGTTCCTTTTTCAAAATTTTCAAACCCTTATCACTCATGTGTCCAAGCCTATTGTGCCACAATAAAGTCTTAGAATCATTTACCAGATTTGCATAACTACTATCATCACATAGGGAAGAACACACATAAAAGTTGAACTTTTTGAAATCTTTGAAAACACACAGAGACCCCTTAAAGATTTTCATAACCCCCTGCCCCCATTTTCCCTCAAAACCATCTTTTTCAAGAGAGGTGCATGAAAACAGGTTGTAGCATAGATCAGAAACATACTTCACATTTTCCAACTTCAGAGTAAAACCATTTTCAAACTTCAAACATACAGTCCCAACCCCAAAAATTTTACACTTTTTATCATTTGTCATGGAGACAAAGGAATCAGAAACAAGTTTGAAATCAGAGTACAAATTCTTGAAAGGAGAAATGTGAAAAGTGCATCCTGAATCAATCAGCCAGTCAGTTTGGGAAAAAGTCCAACCAGAGGCAGAGTTCACATAAAACATGTCATGATTCATGAAACAAACCCCTTCAGAATCATCATATTTAGCAAGATTGGCCAGAGCATCCCCATTGTCATTATAAGACTTTACCTTTTTGGGTTTAGTACATTCCGTCTTATAATTCCCAAGCTCCCCACAATTAAAACATTTTCTATTATTTTTATTGGGATTCCTACTCTTAGACCTAGACTTGCCTTTGTTTGACTTCTTCCCATCATTATTCTGCTTCCCATTGTTATCCCCCTTGAATTTAGATCTACCTCTAATGTTCAGGGCCTTATTCTGGGAAGATTTAGTCTCATTATTCTCCCTAATTTCAAGTTCCTTAGATTTCAGGGAACTAATGATCAACTCAAGGGGAGCAGTATCCCTCCCATACTTGATGGCGGCCTTCACATCACTTTATGAGTCAGAGATAGCATTCATTAAAGTTATGCTAGTATATTCATCAATAGTTTTATCACCAGCTCGTTTAATATCTTGAACAAGCTTCTGAAACCTATCCACATTGTCATCTATGTCATTGGTAAGATCAAGTTTGAATTTGAAAAGTTTTTCCAGAAGAGACATTCTACTAGACATAGATGTCTCAGTGTATAAGGTTTCAAGAGTATTCCACAATTCAGAAGCAAAATCAATGTTTCCAACCTTCCTTATGACAGAGTCACTCAGGTTGAGTATTATGGTTAACCTTGTCAACTCATTCATCTCAGCTTTCTTTTCCCTAGATCCTGTTTCTGGAATTGTATTTTCAACAGCTTTGAAACTTTTTGCTATATTAAAATGCACTTGGCCTTTTGCTTCCAAATACTAAAATCATTTTACCATTGAAGGGAGTAATCCCAACAACTAGAGCAGCCATTTTGAAAACAGAAAGAATTTTGGCAACCTGTAGCTACTCTTGTGGCAATCATCTCTCCATCCTTACCGGGTACTACAGTCATCCCCCCTTTCTTAGATACTACTTGCGTAGGACTTACCCATTCACTGTCTGATATGGCATAGATAATTCCTGCATCTAGCAATTTAATTACTTCTTTCCTCACTACATCTTGCTTGACAGGATTAAGCCTACGTTGATTTTGCACACGAAGTTTATGCCCATCCTCAAGTAAAATTCTATGCATGCATATGGTTGGGCTAATCCCCTTCAAATCACTAATAGACCACCCTATAGCAGACCTATACTTGTTTAGCACACACAACAACTTTTCACACTATTTTTTACTCAACACTGCAGACACAACAACAGGATATGTATTATCTGGCCCAAGAAGCGCGTACATGAGATGTTCGGGGAGTGGCTTCAACTCTACCTTAGGTGGTCCCCTTGGTTTCCCCAACGCTTTCTATCTTTCTTCCTCCTCTTCGGGGGTGCGTAGTGGTAAGAATGCATTCCCCTTTTGAGGGATTCTTTCAGGGAGTACCTCAAGTTCTGCAATCATAGCACACACATTAGCATCACAGTTAGATAAATCAGTAGTAGAAGTGAAGGAATTTATGAGACAAGATTCGAGGGGATCCTGAGTTTGATGATAAGTGACTTCCACTTCCCCCACACAATCCGTTACAACTTGGATGACGCTGCACTCTTGATAGCCTTCTGCCCCTTCTTTCCCATGGAACTTCAGGGTGTCATAGATGTTGAAGATGATGCTCTCATCATGTAGTCTCAATGTTAACTCCCCCTTTCTATACATCGATCATCGCTCCTCCAGTGGCTAAAAATGACCTTCCAAGTATTAGCAGCACCTTCTTGTCCTCCTGCATGTCCAACACAACAAATTCAGCTGGGAAAATAAATTCTCCTACTCTTACCAACACATCTTCTACAATTCCCCTTGGTGTTGTTGTGCTTCTGTCCGCCATTTGCAAGGTGATTGAGGTGGGGCGGATGTTGTCAACATCGAGTTTCCTGTAGAAAAATGTAGGCATCAAATTAATACTGGATCCAAGATCACACAATGCTCTTCCTTCCACATCATTTCCTAAAACACAAGATAATGTAAAACTCCCTGGGTCTTTGTGTTTGGTAGGCAATCCTTTCTGAATGATAGCACTGCAGTTTTCAGTTAAGCCTAATGTCTCATACTTTCCCTTAAACCTTTTTTTCTATTTTAGTTTACGTATCGATTTGATATTTCTACAATGAATCGACTAAAAATGTTGTATAACTAAAATGTATTCCCTCTATTTCTTGTTAATAGAGACATTTTTTTCGGCAGAGACTTTAAGATTAGTGTGTAAGGGAATGATGAATAAAGTAAGAGTGAGAATTTACTTTTTACTAAAAATAAAAATGACTTAATTATGTTGAAACTTTTCAAAATAGAAAATGAATCTATTAACATGGAACGGAAGAATATTATACAATCTACAATATAGAAAAAAAGACTTATTTATCCAGTTTATATACTTCTCTTTGTTCTTCAATGTGTCCTACTTTGACCTGGCATATATTTCAAGAAATATAAATGAAAATGAATTGAAAAAGTTGGTGGAGTGAGTGAAATGAATTAATAGAACATAAATAAAAATAATAAAACTAAAGTGAGACAATTAATATGGAACGGACAAAATAGAAAACGGAGACACGTAATAAAGATGATAAGGGAACAAATATAATAAAAAGACAAATAAGATTTTGAAACTTATTTTGAGACTTAATCTTCTATCTTCTTCGTACTATAAATATTTTTATATAAAACATTTTCCATCAAACTTTGACTATTATAAACCCTATCTTTCGAGTATTCTATTTCATTTCTTTCGAGTATTCTATTTCATTCAGATAAAAGAATTTATCAGTTCCAATATCTGGTTACTTTAAGTGATTGTTGTTTCTCAAATAAATATGTGTTTGCTAATTTAGTGTTGCTAGCTAAGTAGAGTTATTGTAGGTAGGACTGGGGAAAAATATCGAAATACCGGCTTTAATGTACCACAAAAATACCGAAAATGCTGAATTTTCGGTATAGCGTGATTTCCGTACGAGTATGATACCTTATTGAAAGATTTCGATAAGGTAACGGTATGAATTTTCATGTATTGTGGTATATCGCGTCATACCGAAATTTGATACATAGCGTAAATTAAGGTATACAAGGTCAAATATAAATATAATGTGGATTAAATATATTTTATATTTTGAGTATATATTTTTAAGAAATGTAATGAAAAATGAGTCGAAAAAGTTAGTGGAATGTGGGTCCTACTTTTATATATTACTCCATCTGTTCCATAATAATAGAGTCATTTTGCCATTTTGGTACGTTCCATAATAATAGAGTTATTTTGCCATTTAGGTACGTTCCATAGTAATAGAGTCATTTTCCTTTTTAGTAAAAATCAACATATTTTTCCACACCTACTTTACTCTGTCTTACTTTTCTCTCTCTTCATCTCTCTACCTTTTTCATTTTCCACCTTATTCTCCCTTTACTTAACTCACCTTTCACAATTTTTCTTAATCTCCATGCCGAAAAGATACGCCTCCATTACTATAGAACGGAGGGAGTAATTTTTAATAAAATGTGAGTAGGAATGAGTTAGTGGAATATGAGGTCCACTACCAAAAATGGTTAAAAGTGAAATGAGACAAATTTTATGGAACGGATGAAAATGGAAAATAAGACAAACTTTCGGGGACATAGAGAGTAATATTCAATTAAAAAAGAAGGGAAATAATCTTAACATCTTCATTCCTTTGGTTGCCATAGCAGGATATGACATGATATGACCCTCTTAGACCAATCTTATATTCCTAATCTAAAGTGACAGTTTGGTGAAAAGACAATTTTATCCTTTTTGGAGGAAAAATGTGAAGCTATTTTATTTATCCTTTTGGTCTTTTTGAGAAATGGCAACCATTGGATAGGAAAAAGACAGCTCTTATTGGGGGAAAATGAATCCAATCAAATGCAAACTTCTTCAAGAAGATTTAAAACACTCTTAAATAGAAAGGTTAGAATCTGCATTTTGTAAAATTACACATAATAAAGCACTATTAATTGTGCTTGCTATCAAACGAGAGAGAGAGAGGTGAGAAGAAGAAAAAGGAAGGAAGAAGAGGGAAGTCCGGCGGCGACGACTGTGCAAGCAGGTGGGCGGCGAAGACAGGGGCCGAGGCTGGACGGCAAGGCAGGCGGAAAGAGTGTCGCCGGCGAGAAAGGATGGGGAGCCGGCGATTCAGGCTGCGAAGCTTTTCCTTCGAGGCAGGCAGGGCAGGGAAGAGAGGAAGGAGTACCGGAGACGTCGGGCGGTAGAGGTGGAGGGGCGGTGGCCGTGACAGGCGGTATCCGCCGTTTAGAGAGATATGAGGCGCAACATTTCAATTAGGTTTTCTTGGTTTATTTGTTGAGTAAAGGCCAAAACAGGTCATGAACATATGACTATTTTATGATTTTGGTCCTAAACTTTATCTTTTTGATTTTTTGGTCCTGCACATTTCAAATCGGATCACAATTGGTCCTCCGTCAATAGTTCCGTTAATTTTATAACAGTCAACTTGTTTAGCCCAATTTTGACCAAATTAGACTTTTAATTTTGATTTTTTACTCCTTAATTAGACTAGGTCCCGGAGCTCCCGTCGGCGGAGCCAGAGAGCTCGTTTGCGATGGAGATGGAGCAAGAGACGTTAGCTTCGATATAGCTGGGGCTGGAACCGAAGCCGGAGGGGAAGCAACTGGAGCCGGCGTAGGTGCAGCCGGTGGAGGAGGAGATGGCACCAGAGGCGGCGGCGAGGCGGGAGGAGAAACTGCCGACGGAGGTGACGCTGGTGGTGGTGTGCTAACTGGAGGAGGAGCGGCGACTGGAGTAGCAGCAGGTGGTGGAAATAGAGCACAGCTCCAATTTGAGATCACTCCCTTTCTTCTTTATTTCTCTACATCTTCACTCTCTTTCTCTCTCCCATCTCTCATCTCTCAAATCCCAAAGCACCCTACATTTTTCAACCTCCGGCGAGCTTTTCACCTTCTCTATCTTAGAGAAAATCTAATTTGAGTAGTAGTGTTGGGTGGTGCTTTCAATTAAAAGTCTGGTGCTTTAATTTGTCGTGCTTTAATGGCACGACAAAAAGCCTCCTGCAATAAAACACCATCCTTCGCGAATTCCCTCCAACAAGCTTCTGCGACTCATCCATACGCTTGTTGCGGCACTTGTAGAGAATTAGTCCGCCTCCGGTGACCACTCCGACGCCTCCAGCAGCAACGCCGCCTCCGGTTTCAACACCACCGCCAGTCTCCGCGCCTCCGCCGGTGGTTCCCTCCTCGCCGCCTCCTCCGGTGCCATCTCCTCCTCCACCGGCTGCACCTACGCCGGCTCCGGGTCCAGCCCCGGCTCTGTCGAAGCCGACGTCTCCTGCTCCATGTCCATCGCAAACGAGCCCTCTGGCTCTGCCGACGGGAGCTCCGGGACCTAGTCTAATTAGGGAGTAAAAAAATAAAATTAAAAGTCTAATTTGGTCAAAATTGGGCTAAACATGTTGACTGTTATAAAATTAACGGAACTATTGACGGATGACCAATTGTGATCCGATTTGAAACGTGCAGGACCAAAAAATCAAAAAGATAAAGTTTAGGACCAATAAAATGGTCATATGTTCATGACCAGTTTTGGCCTTTACTCTTATTTGTTTTTGTATACTATTTGGGCTTTTAACATTTCAATTAGGTCTTCATATACTATTTGGGCTTTTAACATTTCAATTAGGTTTTCATCGTTTATTTATCATTAATTGGATTCTAATTTAGATTTGTAATGTAGGATATAATTTGGGGTTCCATACAATTGTATAATTATTGTATTCTCCATAGAATTTTATAATTAATATTTTTTAAAATTAAAATAGAATTTAATTTTGGATATTGAAATGATCTATTACTCCTTACTCTTATAGTGTAAAGCTAGGTTCCAATTTAGACTTCTAATTTATTGTACATTGTATAATACTACTATTTTTAATGTATTGGATATGTTTTATTACTCTTTGGTACTCATATTACAAATATGTTTAGATTATATTTGTACACAAACTTTTAGTTATATTTAATATTCAAGCTATATGATTTATAAATTAATATATATATATAGGGGGGTCGCGTTAAAATAAAACCAACCTTATAATCCAGAACCCAGAACTATCTCAATATTATATATTAAAATTATCAACACAAAGACAAAACTTTCTCAATAAATTTGTGTTGATAAAATTATATCTTTGTGTTGAGATTTAAATTTACATATTATGTTGATAAAGTTATATCTATATGTTGAGAAATTTCCAATATAATGTTGAAGTTCTGGGTTCTGGATTGGGAATTAGTTAGCATTTGATTACCCCCATATATAGGGTTATATATATACACATATTTCTATAGTGTAAGATAAGTATATAGTAAAATTGAGTTAGACTTTGATTATTATACTATAAGATAACATATTGTTGTCTAAGACATTTACTCATAACTTTTTTAGATTTCTCAAAATATTGAAATATGTATCTATGTTAATTTAGACTTCTAATTATATATTTTTTAAATTAAATTCTTTATAATTAAATATAAATAAATTTATGTATTAATTTATTGACATTTTTTTATTACTCTTTTGTATATTGAAATTGTTTTTGGATTATATTTTAATTTTTTTATGTTTAATATTCAAGCTGCATAATATATTTAAATTACTTAATATATTTTTTTAACCTTTTTTATTTACGTGCTTAAATGAGTAGTACTAATGTATATACTTAGAAACATTTTTTATACTCCTTCCATCTCATAAAATATGGCAATTGAAATGATACAGGAATTAATGCATAATTGTATAGTAAGAAAGAGGAGGAAAAAAGTAGTTAAAGTAGTATTAGAGGATAGTGAGACCCACAATATTATTAGTGTTTAGGGTGTACACAATAGTTGGACAAGCCGCCTCCCACCTTCTCCCACGGCCATGTCCTCGCCGCGGCTCGCAGCGCCGTGCAATAGGGCGTCGCGGCCCGCGCCCAAGCCCTTCTCCCACAGCCGCGGCCCCGCTGTGTCCTCGGGCCATAGTGATATAAGATGTGAATAAATAGATGCATATAAATAATTAGTTGAAAACAACTTTCCATTAATGGACTTGCCCATATTTTTATAAGATGGACAACATAAAAGTTACACATATTTTTAAGGGACATATGTAGTATATATATCCAATAAGATGTTAGTATACACATGGGATATGTTTTATTCTAATTAACACATTTTCTGAAATTGAAAAATAATTATTTCTACTCTATCGCATGTCTTACTTTATTCTTTAACCACTCAACTAAAAAAAAAAAAACTCGTACGGAGTACTATAAAATCTTTTGCCGATTAGAAAATACTTCACTTAGATTGAGAAGGGACAAGTACAATTTATTTAAGTGTACATAATGATATTAGATTTTGTAACTATTGAATTATTTGGAATTTGTATTCATTAAGTGAAAATCATATGGTATGTGCATTAGCACATGTGTTAATATTAGTTCTAACTTACAAGATAATTTGATTAATACATATAAGTAGGTTTGTGTTAAAATGACAACACCTCTTAAAGTGACATCGTGACACTACATATACAACAATATTATAAACTCTACACATCAATATTCAATACACTAAACAACAATCAATAGATTACAGTCTAGCGTGTTGAATATTGATGTCCGAGAAAAATTGTTGTATAGTGTATAAAATATTGCTGGCCGTTTTTTTTATACTTGAACATTCTTTTTATTGCCACATGGCAGCTGATTATTCGTCCACGTGTAAAAATGATTGGCTAGGAATGGTGGTATGGTGTTACTTTAAGAGGTGGTGGCACTCTAACACTCCTCTACATAAGTATGTCAGAATCGAAACAAACTAACTTTAAACTCAATTTTTTTTTTCAAAATGAAAACCAAACTAAATATCCATAAAATCTAACTCGAAAAATCAAAATCTGAACTCCGAAAACGCGATTCGAATCAAAATATCAAAATTTCATAAATATATTTTATAAAATCCAAAAAATTGACATCCAAACTTAAAAAAAAAAGGAACCCAAAAAAATTGCACAATTATTCCCAAAAAATGAAAATAGAAAGTTTATTTTCCATAATTAATACAAAAGTTATAATTAATAAATATATTATAAAAATTACAACAATTTGTTTTTAAGTATAATATACTATATATGTAATATTAAAAGGCCCTGAATATTGATTAAATCAAATAGACTTCATTATTTATGGACCTGAATAAAAATGACATATTATAAAATTTCAATAAACTGAATATAGTACTAGTCAAATAGACTCCATTATTT
Organism: Salvia hispanica; assembly: GCF_023119035.1. Classification (NCBI taxonomy): domain Eukaryota; kingdom Viridiplantae; phylum Streptophyta; class Magnoliopsida; order Lamiales; family Lamiaceae; genus Salvia; species Salvia hispanica. The sequence continues at coordinate 12,636,700 of NC_062968.1, forward strand.
TCACTTTACTTAATATACTACTATTCAACGGTAATTTTTTAAGCCAAATGTGAAAATTAATTTATAAACGTTGTTTTAGTTTTTATTTTTCTACACGCGTTTCTCTGCATTGCGATTAATAGGATGTATTTCTCTGCATTTCTATAGATAGGAGGCGACGTGTTGCGTTCCTGTTTGCTAAATTTTTTTTACGCAATATGCAGATCTTCGTTTTTAGTCGTACGATCTTAGATTTACGTTTTTAGCCGTGTGATATACTGATCTACGTTTTTTAGCTTTGCGATTTGCGGATCTGTGTTTCTCTTCATTTCTATTGGCTGATAGGAGGAGACTCGTATTTTCAATTTTTGTTTCTCTTCATTTCTATTGGCTGATAGGAGGAGACTCGGATCTTCGTTTTTAGCCGTGTGATCTTGGATTTGCATTTTTAGCCGTGTGATTTGCGGATCGTATTTTTTAGTTGTGTGATCTGCGTTTTTTATCCGTGTGATATTCGCATCTGTGTTTTTTAGCCGTGCGATCTGCAGAGCGGTGTTTCTATCACATTTTTTCTTTATTTAAAGGGATTAATATGCCTTTTTCGCTCCGCTTTCTATAATGGTTTTCCACTTTTTCTCAGTTTTACTTTGCATTCCAATTTTCGCCTTTGGTCAGGACTATACCGTCGCAACCCCTCTCTTCCACACTCCACGCTCCTCAACATGAACGTAGAAATTTAAGTCTATACACGATGAGGGTATATAAAACACCAAATACACAACACCAACACAATACTTTGAGGCTCAACAAACTCTTGAAGAATGCAGGACGCTCAAGGACACACCTCTAGCTATTAACCTCGCACTACTTCTCACTACACACGCACACTTTCTTGTAAACACATATAATCACACTTTGTAAGCCTAATTATAGGTAACTAAGTCGGTTGTTTTGCCGAGTTAATTTGCTAGATAATTCTAGTTAACTAATGTCTAGAGTCTAGACTATTCTAATAATATTACATATAATATTATCTATTTAATTCTATCCAATTCTACTAATCTTGATTCTAGAAAGCAATAGTGGATTTGGCTAATCAAGAACTTTGCGAGCAGGTGAGTGGTATTCCATTCAACCAGCAAATCAAGAACTTTGCAAGATACTACCTCAACAACTATCTCATGCCCAATACAACACCAAGGATCACTACAAGCCTCAGCAGTTTGCAGATCTCTTGGTGCAACAAGGATAGCTCTCATGAAAATCGCGGTGCCAACAAGTAGACGAAGCTTTTAGATGGTAACACTTGAACTCAGTTGACAAGACGAAGCTTTTAGATGTGTGAGGGCAAAACAATTCCCACATTGGAGAATGAACAAGACTTGCAAGTGTATAAATGGGCTACCCCTACTCCATTAGTATGAGGCCTTTTGGGGAGTACCACAAGAGCAAAACCGTGAGGGCTTTGCCCAAAGCGGACAATATCATACTAATGTGGAGTTCGGGTGTGCGCCACCGAGACCCAACAGTGGTATCAGAGCCCTGGTTCAGGGCTGAGCCTGTGTGGCTTGAGGTTCGGTGGTTGCGCTTGCAAGTTCTCCGATGTGACGGTCTCGACCAAGACCTGTGGTGACCGGTGGACCTGGAACATGACACACACATGTGGTCTTGGTCTGGTGGTCTTGGTTTGAGGGGAGGATTGTGAGGGCAAAACAATTCCCACATCGGAGAATGAACAAGACTTGCAAGTGTATAAATGGGCTACCCCTACTCCATTAGTATGAGGCCTTTTGGGGAGTACCCCAAGAGCAAAACCGTGAGGGCTTTGCCAAAGCGGACAATATCATACTAATGTGGAGTTCGGGTGTGCGCTACCGAGACCCAACAAGATGGTTACACTTGAACTTAGTTAACTATATGAACTGAACTACGATTTTCACATTTCTATCTAGGTAGCTTTCCTATTTTCACATTTCTATCTAGGTAGCTTTCCTCCGTGGACATTGTGAGCAATCTTCATTACATCAAGTCCCGCCATCCAATAAGCAGATATGCATTCGACTCTCGGGATGTTTACTTTTTGAAGATCAAATGGCCCAAACATCGAGTTTGAGTCTTCAAGAATGTCATCATCACCATCACCATCATGATCATCATCAAGATCCCATCTCAAGCTGCAGCTCTTGCATCGTCAAGACTGAGGTCTCTGCTGTCACGAGACGCAAAATCTAGCCCACGACCAACGACCATGCTATGCAAGATCTAGCTCAAAAAGGCTGTTGGTGCATAATTGATAGTATGGTTCTCTACCTTCTTTAGTTGATTTCTATTAGAAAAGGTAGAAAGTATGATAGGAAGTAAATTATGGTGTTTGCCTTTGCTTTTATGAAGAGGCTTTCAATTTTTGAAACAACGAAAATGTATTTTTGAATTTCTTTCCCACTGCAAAGATTTGCTCATTTTGCTTTAATTTACTGCCTGTGCATTTAAAACTACAGCCTCGAACTTGGCTTTAGCAGCAGCTGTGGCGGCGTCACTGGCAGCACGAATGTGAAAGTAGAGCCGTGTTGCTCGACACTTGACACTGTCAGATATCCTCCAATGAGTTCAACCTACATCAGTTTCCAAAGATCAGGAATCCCATGACTTTTTGTAACAAATCCAATCAAGAAAGGAAGCATAATCACCAGTTGTTTACAGATTGCAAGGCCTAATCCTGTCCCACCATATTTCTTGAACAAAGTCGACATAGCATGCTCTGTCACATCAAGAAACGCAACGCGATTGCTACCAACATTTCACACTCATATATAAGAAACAAACAGAAAAAGTACCAGGTATTCCAATGCCAGTGTCGTAGACATCACAACGGACTCGTTCCTCAGCCTTCGTTCGACTCTCCTTGTCTTGATCCATTTGATCACCATTTTGGTCACAGGACATGTTGTTGAGCTCGGGTTCTTCATAAGAAGGGCTGTTATCAGCATGTCCATTGTCATTAGTATTGGCTGAAAGAGTCGATTGATCTCGAGACTTCTTCTCCGAGCCTCTTTCGTTTACATCGCTCGGCTCTGGAACCACATACAGATTTTTTCCAACTTTTCCTTCATGAGTGAATTTTATGGCATTACTGCAAAAAAAGAACAAGGAAATGGTAAACAAACTAACACCATCATAGAAAAAAACTGACTCTATTTTGAAGGTCACCTGATCAAGTTAGTAAGAATCTGTTGAATCCTTAGCACATCTCCTTCAACCTGAAACCGAACAAGAAACGTAAACCCCTCTGTCAACGAGTAAATAAAAGTTTCTTTCTTGGTAAGCAATAGATCCTTTTCATTACCTCTATTGGGACATCTTCTGCTACCTGGAGCACGAGCTTCACTACCTCCCTCGGCCTAAACTTGGTCGCCTCCAGTTTCGTAACTCCTAAAAGAGACGAACGAACCCCACCTCATGTTTAGACTTATCTAACTAGCAGCACCAACAAAATGAAAATTTCGAAAATAAGGCGTCACATCACACCTGACTCCACCTTGGAGAGATCGAGGATGTCGTTGATAAACTGTAGAACCAAATCTCCAGAAGACAACATCACCTTCAACAGCTGCCTTTGTTCTTTCTCAAGGTTAGTGGTTGCAAGAATCTCCATCATGCTCACAACTCCGGAGAGAGGAGACCTAATCTCATGAGACATTGTCGCCAGCATTTGTTTCGCGCGCATTGTCTCCTCTGCAGGAACAACATAGCTACCAAATCAGCCACCAATTTTTTGATATTCAATCTAACTAACTATAAGATGAATAACCTGTGATATGGATCGTCTTGTTAAGCTCCGTCTCCTTGGCCTTCTGCACAGCAATCTCCTCTCTAAGTTTTGCCATCTTCTCCCTTTTCCTGACCTGCATTGGAGTCATTACACAACACAACGTTGTGAGGCTCGAAGCAACAAGCTTTTTGGATAGAGATATGACTCAAAATGTACGTGGATGGAATATAACCTGATCAGTGACTTCCATTCCCATGTAGTTCACACCAATGGTCTCTCCTGCCTTGCTGAAAAGAGGCTCCACGTAGATCAAGAAAGTCTTCGGACCAAACAGGTCCGTTTCAAACGTGATCTCCCTCTTTGCAGGCAATCCGCGTTCCAAAACCTCCCTTTTGAAGTCTTGGGACTCCTTCACGCCAGCGCCAGTGAAAATCTCCACGTCCGTTTTGCCTATGATGTCCTGTAAAATCAGTTAATCCAAGGAATTATAGTGGCACGCTCGCTCCACCATAATGGCTTTAAACAAGACGAGGATCCACATAGCCATACCTGCTCTCCCAAGCTCGGGAAGTGATTGAACATGAACCTATAACGCACATCCTTATCCTGCAAAACGTTGAACACATATCAGCCTAGAACTAAAACCACAATGTGAGTATCCCGAATGAGAAAAAAATTACACCTGGTGGCCTATAACAACAGGGACGTTTTGGAGGACGAAATGCAAGAAGTTATCGTCTCTCTTCAAGACCTGAGACAGCTCCTCCAAAGGAGCCGACTGACTCTCCAAACTATCTATACTCTCTTGCAATTTCTCCACCAACACTTGCTCTCTTTGAAGGCTAGCTTCCAGAAGCTTCTCAAGATGCATTGCTCGCTGCTTCCAGTACACAACGCTGTCATACTGTGCGTCTATAGCCACAATCTCCCCTTGGGAGACGACGTCGTCCTTCCTCCTCTCGGGAGCATCTTGGTCAAGAATGGAGATAGGGCGCTTGTCCGCACCATACCTGTCCTTCTCAAACCGATGCTCCTCCAATATCTCGAGCTTCTTGAGCTCCACTTCCTGCTGCTGCTTGCTGAGCTGGTCGAGCTCCTCTTTCAAGAGGCGCACGACGTTCGCCTGCTTGAACTCCCAATTCTTCACCAACTCGGCCAGCTGCCAGTTACCCTTGTCACTGTAGTTTGTGAGCTCCATCAGCCTCTGGAAATCTACGATGTTGGGCTCTTTGTTGATGGTGACCTCCTCCAACATGTCTTCATCTCCCCCGGGCCTCTCCATGTTGAACTGCCTACCGGCTTCTCTACTGCAAACAAAATAAAATAGTTCATCAAGATTCAATTTTTATTTCATTTTGGTGCAAACCAGTTAACATTTTAGCTGAGAATTAAAGAAGAAATAAGAAATAAGAAAAAAGAATTATAGACTTGCATATGACGATCACATGAATTTAACCTAAAAAATAAGAGTCTCATTGACTAAATTTGAGAACAAATGAGCCCTTCAGGCTTCATACTGCAAAAACATTAAAATAGTTCATCAAGATTCAATTTTTTTTTTCTGGTGCAATCCAGTTAACATTTAGCAGAGATTCAAAGATGAATCAAGTTAAGGAATTCTAGAATTGCATATGATCACATGGAACATTATCAGATATAGAAATTTAACATCAGAAATAAACAAATTTTAATCAAAGCTGCAACACAGCTAAAGTTAAGGCCAACAAATTATCCATCCCATTGCAAGAAACCAATCAAAATCGATAACAAAAAAAAAAAAAAAAAGCTGACCTTTTTGACAAGAAATTAATGGGCCACTCTCTTCTTGAAGAACAACAAAGGGCTATAATCTCATCCACGGCCTAAAAACTTTTCAGTGTAGATCTGGAAGAATCACTTTGGAGTGCTCAGTCAAATAAAAAAATTATCAATAGAAAATGTAGAGAGAGGAGAGCATGTGATTCAACCTCCTGAAAAGTTTAGAAAAACAAAAAAAAAAATGGTTGCTTGAGTTTATTTAATGATGATAAATGGCGGAATTTTCACCTATCTCTTAAGCAACGTATGTAGTGTGTGTTCTTGTTTGGATTCATTTGATGGTATGCATCTGCCAGAAGTTTAACTGGCTAAATCAATCATGTGAAGCCTCGTGTTGTGTTTACTTCAGAGTCTCTGCGACTGTAATATTACTCTACTATATACAACAACTTGGAAAATTCAGTTTGATTCTGAATAAATTATGATTTACAGTTTTTGTTTGCTTTATTTCATCTTTTAACATTCTATAATGTAACATTACATATGTATACTAGAAAACACAATGATAATTCATTATTCATCATAAAAGAAAAAGCTTTATTGGGGTCGATTAAAACATTTAATTAAATAATCATGCATTAATTATTGGATCGATTAAATACTTAATTAATAATGCATTAATTAAAGTCCTCTTTGGATCTGCAAAGGCATGACCATTTAAGGGCAAGTGGACCTTTTTATTCGTGACATACACCTCCACTTTGCAGATTGCAAAGTAATATTAATATTAAGAAGGACTAAGGACATTAACCTTTTGTAAAAAATTACATTAAGACAATATTTGATTGCCAGAATCATTCTGTCTGGAAAAGTAATCTAATTCTTTAAATTTTAAATTTCCGTGTTAGTTTTGGTTTTAATCAAATTGGGAAAGTAATCAGAATCTCAAAACAACGAAAGTTAGTACAACTTTCCAGGATTCTAAATCCTAACTTTTCTTAGTTATTCTTTTTCCAAGTTTTAGGATTCTTACATATTTAATGAAATGTAGTACTCTTATAGTTTTATTATCAATAATAATAATAATATTAAATAATAATAATAACATTAATAATTACAATTCTTTAAAAGTAATTTAAAATTATAAACAATACTTAGTATCCGTATAATAAATAGCTATAATTCAAATTATCATAATTATAAGTTATAACTATATTATTAATATTTATATATTATCATAATAATAGTTAATAATATATTAAATAATTAAAATATCATTATAATTACATAATATAAATTATTTTATAAATTAATAACTAATCAATAAAATCATAGTAAAATTTTAAATTATAAAAATTTATCTAATTATAATATACGTAAATATTATATTATAATAATAATCATCATATTTATTAATAATCATTTATAATATTAATACTCCATGTACTATAATTACAGGTATATTATTATATATTATGATGTATAATCCATATTTAAACTATCCATCGTAATAATAAATATAATAGTATAATTATTATCATTTGTAATTAATAATTTATTAAAAATTTATATTATTATTCTTTTTTATAAATAAAAATACTAAGTTTAATTTTTGTTTGGTGCTTAAATCAAATATAAATTTTAAAATCTTGATATTTTCCAAACACAGGAAAGTAAAGTTATTAGAAATCATATTCCCAGGATTTATTTTCTCAAGAATCATTTTCCTTGTTAACTTTACTTTCCCGACAACCAAACATGGCGTAAGAGATTTTATCCCTAACGTATTTTTCGATTATATTTATACTCCAGAACCTATATGGAGATCCATCAGTATTGCTCCTTACAAGTGAGAGAGTTGACTTAATGGATTATAGCAAGGTGTATAAGATGACCGAATCCTGCTTTGAGTATAAGTGAGAGAGTATATTTGTCAGAGGCAATTGGGTGTACTCGAAAGCGTATTTTGACTATAAGTGGAAGATTGTTGGGGTTTGTATTATAAAAATTGTTTCGAGTGTAGATGTACTTGGGCAGATACTCCAAACATGTGTATACGAAATATTCTAGATCCACTTTGAATCCTAGTGAGATTAAATAACACTAATAAATGATTTATTTTATAGTAAATATATTTATAAACACGTATAAAATAAACAAGTCTAGGGCTTATGCATTGTACACTGAGTAGTTGGGTAGTGGTAATTAATAACTACTAGGTGTCAGTTTTGTTGAATTAGCCAGCATGGTTTACCTATCTTCCCAATAGATGTTCGAGAAAAAGTTTATTCTTTAGAAACTCAGTCGGTTTGGATTTATTTCTTAGAATAATATGGAAATGTATATATATAGTATTTATATACATCTGAAACTAGACCACTCTTGGAGAAATATATTGGAAATAATAATTTAATGCCTATAGTAGACTATAAAATTAAATAATGGATATTATTATTTTAGACGAGGGAAATCATTAAATTGAAGAGGTAACAGGAATTGCTTGTAATTATGGATTGGATGGACGATCAATATTTTTTCTATTGTGGTACAAGAATATATTCCTTTAGACTTGAGTTAAATTACTCTCTCCGTCCCTGGAAATTTATCACTTATTTCTATTTTCGTCCGTCCCTAAAAATTTGTCACCTTTCATTTTTCCATTTTTAATAGTGGATCTCACATTCCACTAACTCGTTCTCACTCATATTTTATTATAAAACTAATATATAAAAGTAGGACTCACATGCCACTAACAACTGGATCCCTAACAACTGGCGGATCCAGTGTAGGACAAGGGGGTACTACTGTACCCCCAAATTTTGCTGTCTTTACTATATATTGCTTAGACATTATCAATTAGCTTAGTCTAGCCCAGTGGTAGGAACGTACGTAGTGTTGTTAAGATCCATGTTCAATTCCCAGCGGAGGCGATTCTACCCTCAAGTTTGCTCTTTTGCTTTTTTTTTTTTATTTATGCTTTGCTATTTGTAAATATTAGGTATTTTGCTCCATTTATTATTATTTTTTTTCTATTTCATTCCATATATTATTATTTTTTCTTTCTATTTCATAGCTATTATGTCTTTCTATTTTGTACTTCCTCTGTCCCATTAAAGATGATTCACTTTCTCCCTCCGTCCCATTAAAGATAACTCACTTTCCTTTTTGGTTTGTCTCAACCAAGATAATCCATTATTACAAATAGAACACTCTTGTCTCTACTTTATTCTCTCTCTCTTATTTTTACTATCTCTACTTCACACAAAAAATAAATTTGCATAAATTCCCGCGTCACTCAAGGAAGGGGTCATCTTCCTTGGAACGGATGGAATAGTTATTATATTTTTCTGTATTTATATATATAATTCATTCACAATTAATAAAAATATTGATATAAGATATTCACAACTAATAAAACGAAAGAAAAATGATTGATCGAATTTTAATGCTCTAAATCAATGTAAAAGTCGTACCCCCGAATTAAAAATCATGAATCCGCCACTGCCACTAACTTTTTCCACCAACTTTCTATTACATTTCTTAAAACTCGTGTTGGGTCAAATGATGAAAAATTACTGGGGAATTAGGGAGTATGAGTTATAATTTCTCTCACTGTCTGCTATTAAGAGTCTCATTTGAGTTCGGTATGAGTTTTAAAAAATGTAAAGGAAAGTAGGTGAGAAAAGATAGTGGAACGTGGGTTCCATTTTTATACTACTCCTTTTTAGTCTACCTCGTTAGAATATGCATTTTCTAATTTTGAAAACTCTATTCTCTATATTGAGGTGGGACCCATTATTAACAATGCTCAAATTACTTTTTCTTTCTACCTCTCTCTCCTACTTTATCAATTGTGCATTAAAACCCATGCCCAACCAATAATGCATATTCTTGTAGGACGGATGAAGTATTAGTTTTGTAATAGAATATGAGTGGAATGAGTTAGTGGAAAGTGGAGTCTACCTATTATTAATAGTAAAAGTGAACTAGACTCCTAATGGCAGACAAACTAAAATGGTAAACCAAGACTTCTAAAGATATATCAATGGAGTAATTAGTAAAAGTCCAATAAGGTGAGATACAACTTTATAAACAATAGATGAAGAAGTGCATAAAATAAACCTAAGTATTTTAACCTAGCCTCCATATCAACGTATTTTGACCTAGCCACCACAAAAGAATTTTTGGCCCTCTTTACATAGGGGTTTCGAAAATTATACATTTTGTGTACTTTGTCTTTGGTCTTCTCCGACAAGATATCTCTTCAATTTCTAACAAGTTTCCTTCACAAGAAAGTCAGATCTAGTATTTGGTATATAGGTTGGACGATCTATGGTTGAGCATTCAGACACGATACGTGGAGAAGTAGCGGCCCACTTCGATTCTTTGGAGAATCATCTACATACGTAAAATTTAATTCCATAATATTAATACATTATGTGAAATAAATGTGCAATCTACATATTCATATATGCTCTAAGTGCAAATTGAATCGATCAACATAATCCCCTATAGATTCTTTTGTAAATTTATTTAATTTGCAATTTTTGTTGTGCAAACGATAACCCTTAATAAACCTCGAGTGAGCCAATTTTCAGTCACTAAATGAGCTATTATATGTCATTTGTTAGCCCTTTATTCTCGGTCTCAATCACCGAGGTTAAGGAGCTCACAATCTTGGGAGGATTCATTGTGTGACAAGAGAAGGTTTGATTTTGAAGTCATGAGGTAGTAAATGATGATCTTGAGATGAAAAAAAAGAGAGTGAAAAGTTGTTCCTTGTTGTGAATAGAGTAAAAGATGGGCTTTCATGATAGAAAAAGGTTAGGCCAAAAGAAAGTTGACTAAAAAGAATGAAAATAGAATAATGTGTTGTCATGTTAGTTCTGGAACAATGAAAAATATTGTGTTTAGAGGTGTGTTTGTTGAGTTGTGAGTGAGATCTGAGAGTTTTCGTGGATGCGTTAGTGCTATGAAAATTGACGGTAAGTCACTTAACCAAATACAATACCACCTTGACCAAAATCCCCATTACATCGAAATGATGAAGTGTTTTTGATTTGTGCATCGCATTAACTTGTAAGTGATAAGTTTTGCCTAAGTAAGGGGGAGAAACCTTAGGTGCTTAAAAAGATAGAATGATCGGAAGAACTATTTTTTATGATCTAATTATGATAGTTTGAGACTCCCTAGGTATTACTCGAACTTTGATCGGTGTAGCGGAATGACTAGCTCTTAGGTAGTTAGTTTTTGCACAATACGTGTTCCAATATCTTACTTGCGAGTGAATGCAAGATCAACTCGACTTTCCAAAGATTCGTGTGGGTTGACGAAATGCGAGAGGAAAAATCATCTAGGCCTAATGGGTGCAAAATTGTATAACTTGCTCGGGGCAAGCAAGACTTAAGTTTGAGGTGTTAGAGTTTGTATACTAGAAATCACCTTTCGAGTGATTGAATACTGTTAAAACTCTTATTTTATTTTCCAAATGAATAAACAGATTATTTTTGTATTATGTTTTACATTTAATGGATGTTTATTACATGTTTAAATGTATAAGTAACTTAACAAAGTCTAAGTCTTTGTTTTAGTAGACCGGTTGTGGGCGTCGTTCACTTTAAGATAACACGGTCAGTTCTGAACAAAGAAAAAGAAGAATTTCACAACCTAGATAGGCTTAGACTACCTATCGTGAAAGATTGCAATGTCAGTCCAATTATTTCTAAGCCTTACTGAAATAAGATGACGTTGGTGTGGTATAACACTAAATTGGATCTAACAGCGAGACATGTCTTTATGCTATCTACTGAAAGACGAGGTCTCGTAAATTATTGTTTCTTAATCAATGTACGTTAGCATTGAGCATACGGTATTGATTATGTACTACTTTGACTTACCAAATGGTGCGGGTTTTTCGCAACCCAATAAGCCTGGTATATTGGGTAGTAGTGATTAATATCTAGCGGTGCTAGGATTTCTATTATGTTGAATCGTGCGCGAGGTGAGTCTCGTTTGATAACATCCTCAAGAGGAGCTTGAAATAAGGTTTTATTATTCGGAACCTAGCTAGTTGGAGTTTGATTACTCTATGAATAATAAATAAGTTTTTCTTGCTGAGTCCACTCTTGGAATAAATAAGATATTAATTAATTAAGTTCATAACATACAATAATTAATTAATGGATGTTTCTATCTTAAGTGCGGAAAATAAATATCAAGTAATGGAAACTCGGAGTACTTATAATTTCGGATTTGGATGGGGAGTGCAATATTACTTCTGTAGTGGTTGCTCGTAATATTCCAATTATAAGCTTATATTAAATTGGGTTTAATTTAATTAGTAAAAAGCTAATTGGAGGAGCTCATATCCAAAATCTTCCATAGATCCCTGTCTGGGCCCAATATGTGACTTAATATAAATAGGTGAATAATGGAGACAGAAAACACACTTTTTTTTAGCAAAAATTTTCGTCATTCTCTCTCTCTAGTAGATGACTATTTTTCCTCTTCTTCGAGGGATAGGTTTTCCGTCTTCTTTATTTAAGTCCTAGTATACTGGTGAGATCAGACCACCCTGATATCAGTTTACAGTCCGGGAACCAGACAGAAGATCCGTGGTTTAGTACTGAAGATCTTCACGTGGAGAAGGCGCTAGCTATCTTCGATTCTTTGTAGAATCATCAAGGTAAAATAGCTAAATCGTAGAAAAATATGTTTTAGGTATTAATTAATTTAAAGCATGATTTATTTGAGTTATGAGCATGATACATGTGATAATTGCGCGAATAGAATTTGTCTAAATAATCTGCTAAATAGATCAGGATTATTATGTAATCGATTTATGTGAGCGCTTCCGCTGCCAACCCCTTCATAAGGTACCTGACTGGCTATATGCACTTGCTTTTCCAGGAATTTGACTTAAGATCTGAGATGCTCATTTTATGGAATCAGCGCTACAAAAAAAATCATGATGACAATGCAGACAGGAGCATCTGATTAGTACTTTTCAGTAGCCATGAAGAAAGAAAAACAATATAGTAATGTTGACATCACATATATCACCAAACATTACATGGAGCACCATTTGGTAATACTACCCTTTTCTTGCCAATGACTATGTATCTCGCTGTCATTCGGAAAAAATAACTATGCTTTTTGACATTTATGGAAGTCATTAGACTTGTGCTTATATATATGAAGTGGGAAAATCAGTACAATACATAAGTCTAAAATATTTCCAGAATACCAGTGAATAATTTGAAAGAAACTTGCCTCTTTAGATGATATAGTCCAGGATCAATTATTATAGGCCTAGCTCTTTTTTGTCTGCAAATAAGACATAAAACTGAAATATAGAAGGAGAAATGAACAAACAAGGGAAATGATATCAGAAAATGAAACTTAGTAGTATTGCTATTTCAACCAAATAAACACGAGCTAAAGATCTGGACGCGATGAGTGTGAAAGATCTACAGAACATAGAGCAACAACTTGACAGTGCCCTTAAGAACATCCGATCACGAAAAGAAGGTGAATAATTTCACTTCATCATTTCACATAATATCAACTTCTCCTGCTGTTTCTTTTCATTGAATAATTTCAGGAGCAGGCCATCTAAGAGCAAAACAACATGCTTTCAAAGAAGGTGACCTATTTCTCTTTGATCTCTCTATCTAGTTTTGTGGAATCCCTATAAAGTATAGGTGTTACATGACATAGATCAAACACAAGGAAAAAGAATTGGTACATCAGACACAGTGGGAGCAGCAAAATCCCACCACAAACACACAACCTCAATACCTCATGACATAGATCAAATATATATACTTTTCGTGATCAGATGTTCTTAAGAGCATTGTCAAGTTGCTGCTCCATGTTCTGCAGATCTTTCACGCTCATCGCATTGCACTTTCTATAATAAGAAACACGAGCTAAAAAATGTAACAGAGAAAAAATTCACAAAGACAGTAGCATTCGTATTAAGGTCAAAAGTTACAAAGAGTGATGAGTCAAGTGAAGCAACATTACATCAAGCTCGGTTATGTTCTTTCTAAAGTTCTTTTTGTCTCTGCGGAATCGATGATTTCCGTTGAGTAACCTCCTGTGGCAACCAAACCAAGTGGTTTTCCATCCATGCTTCAAGGAGAAAGCTTGTGAGTCCTCCATACAATATGGACACACACCGTGTCCAGATATGCTCCACCCTGACAACATTGAACACGCAGGGACGGCACTAATAGTTCACATCAACGATGTGCATAGCTGGAAGTTCTATTTTCTTGATATATCATATGCAGGGATTCCTTCGGTCCATAAATCGGTGAGCTCTGCGATAAGGGGTTGTAGAAACACAACAATATTCTGTTTGGGATTCTTCGGACCGGGCACAATCACTGTGAGACACATGTATGGATCTTTCATGCACATCAATGGTGGAAAATTGTATGGAGTTAAAATCACTGGCCATAAAGAGTACTGCAAACCGGTTTGACCAAATGGCTGAAGTCCATCAGTGCTAAGTGCTAACATGACATTTCTTGATTCAGAAGCAAAGAAAAGATGTATCTTGTCAAAGGTTTTTCACGCTACAGAATATGTCAGATGAGACATCTCTCCTAGAGTCTGGGTGTGTGCTATGCATGCCATCACATGGATTGAGCGGTATTTTCAGATGCATACAAATGCCTCAATCTTGGGCCTAGAGGGAAATAGTGCATCAGTTTCAGTGGACTTATGCCATTACCCTTAAATCTGGTCTGACCACAAACTTTGCATTCAGTTCGGTTCTCATCTTCCCTCCAGTAGATCATGCATCTCTCTTGCAACAATCTATCTTGAGAACTGACACATCTAAGGTCTACATTTGTTTCTTGCACTTATAGAAGCTACTAAGCATACGGTTTGGTTTCGGCAAGCGCTCCTCCATAAACTGGCACAACTCGTCAATAGATCGTTGAGATATTCGATGTTCAGACTTCATAGTCATCAGTCGAGCATTTGTTGACAACTCGGAATAATCACAACCCGCCCACAAATCGGCCTGAATGCTTCTAACAAATTATAGAACTGTTGTGACTCGTTAGTCGGGGATTCTGGAATGTAAGTAGGCGGGACATATTGTTCGGAATGTTGCGCCTGGAAATGATAAGGCTCGTGACTGGCGCATTGTATACCATATGTTGGTATGGATTCGATGATGGATCAAAATGCATAGGTTCAGTCGGTGCTGAACTGGACGATGCTTCTACATCGCAATGAAATATCCAATCATAGTAATTTGGAGTAAATCCCGTTCTCACAAGGGGCTCTTTCATCGTATCATTAGAAAAAAATTTTGTTATTATCACAACATGCACATGGACATCTAATTTTCGAACCATCCATATTAAAGGGATATACACAGCACAATTTATAAACATATCCAAGCCATCGATAAAATCACGATTAAATGCTCTGATGGGATACTTTCTCTCATACATCCACTCTCATCCCAGAATTTTATCCATTTCACTATCCTGCAGTATGAAATTGATATAAATCAAAACAAATATAATAATATTTTCAATAAATTAACAAATAAAAATTACACTATTGATCATCAAAATTATAATCAAGCGCACATGATGTGTGTGTTAGCACTTAAGTAAAACAATTTAAATTGTGTTGCACTTTTAAGTTAAGGCCATTACTTGAACAAAAACATTATTTTAAGTTATTAAAATTGTCAAGTTTCTTATTGATACGCTCGGATTTCGCACTGTTTTAAGGCCATTATTTAGTCCGTTTTTAATGTCAAAATCGCATTACATGTCCATTATTTGCATATTTTATACATTTTAGTATTTTGACGTGTTCTGTGAGAAATGTGCATATTTGAGCCGAAAAAGGGAGTCAAAACGCGAAGTCTGTAAATCTGGAGTTCCAGGCGGCGCCCGACGACCATCACTCTGCAGCGGTCCGCCTCAGAAATTCTGTGCATGAAACGAAGCCATGCCCGACGACCGCCGGAGGAAGTGTGGCGATCGACACAAACGATTCAGAGAGTCTGGATCGAAGTCTGGCGACCGCCGGCCGAAGTGCGGCGGCCCGCCACGAAAAGCGGCGAAGCAGATTTAACCTAGATTTCTCTCCAAGATTTATCATATTGTGCAGATCTTTTCCTTCTAGGTGAGAGGTGATTTTCCCCCTATAAATACACCCTCAAGCTTCATCAAAGTAGATCCTCTTTTTGCGACATATTCTCCAGATAGTAATTGAGTTAGTAGAGGATAGCCAGTCTATGTTTGTTTTCCCCGTGATCGATATCCGGTACTGACCTTTAGCTATACTATTCCTACTCTGTATACTTACAGGTATTTATAGTGCTAATAAAAAGTGCATCACTTATCTTGAGAAGTTTGGCATAGAATAAAAAAACAGCTGCCCTTTGAAAAAATAAGATTAGATTGTCAATTACAAGAGTAAGTATATAATCACCTCATTATCGCACATGCTTGTTCAATATGGTAGAGGTACATGCTTGTCTATTATCTATGTAAACATGGATTAATTTAAATATTGATAGTTTACTTGATTTTTTATAGATTTATTAAGCAGAAAATCCTTTTGATAAATACTGAATGAACTCTCTATATATAGTTCACCTTATACTTTATGTTGGCAATATATATCGGAAATGCATCTATAATTTGCTGAGCTTCATGGGCAATTTATGATAATTAGCTAATGTAACATTTTCATGGATAGATCCACAGTATATTCGTCATTGGATCCAAAAATAAATCAAAGTAACTTATCCATTTTACTATCCTACTGCATAAAATTAATATAAATTGAAACAAATATAATAATATTTTCAATTAATTAACATAGAAGTTAGAGAGAATAACTAATAAATAAAAATTATACTTTTAGATAACAGAAAGATAACGAGGCGAGGTGGCTACAAGCAAAGAGACTACTTTGATTCGAAGAAATAACAGGCTAAGATTGAAAAAATTTAGGAAAAGATTGAAGATATGAAAATGAAAGAAGTAAAATGAGAGAAGTGGGATGCAGATCTGATCTGAAATTTGCAATAGGTATTCCTAGTACGCTGATCATGCTCGGAATGTACACATTTTCTTTAACATTCCGACAACCAGGCTCGTGTGCTCGGAAAATTCCTAGCATATATTGGTGCTCGGAATTTTGTGCTAGGTGAACACCACTTTTTTTTTTTTTTTTTATGTTATTGATGAAAATTTTGATATCGACCACTCCTATTCAAAACTGTCAAAGTAACAAATTATTGGGTTGAAATTGAGTAATAAAACCAGTATCCAATGTGAATACAGCCAATGACAAAACCTAAGGTCATCAGTGACAAAAAAACACTCAAAAAGCAACCCAACAAAAAACACACACACCCACATTTGGCATTTCACACTCCCAAACCCTCCCTTTCTCTAAATCTGCATCTCCAATGGCCAAACCGCCCCCTCCACTCCACAAGCGGCCCAGCGGCCGCACCAACCTGGCTTCGTGCATCGTAGCCACCATCTTCCTCATCTTCCTCATCATCATCGCCTGCATCGTCTACCTCACAATATTCAAGCCCAAGGACCCCTCCCTGACTGTCAACGCCGTGACTCTCCCCGCATTCTCCCTCTCCAACTCCAACTCCACCGTCTCCTTCACCTTCTCCCAATACGCCACTGTCACCAATCCCAACCGCGCCGCCTTCGCCCACTACGACAGCTCCATCCAGCTCCTCCACGCTGGCCGCCAGGTGGGCTTCATGTTCATCCCCGCCGGCAAGATCGCCGCCGCCCAGACGCAGTACATGGCTGCCACATTCTCCGTCCAGTCGTTTCCGGTCGAGCAGCAGCAGCAGCCAGAGATCGGGGCCGGGCCAGGGTTCGGGTCGTTTCCGCCTTCGCCCACTACGTCCAGTCGTTTGCGGGTCGGGCCGAGTATGGAGGTGGAGTCGAGGATGGAGCTGACGGGCCGGGTTCGGGTTTTGCATTTGTTTAATCATCACGTGGGGGCCCGCGCGGACTGCAGGGTTTCGGTTTCTGTCAGTGATGGATCTGTCTTGGGTTTCCACTGTTAGTTTCTTTTTTTTTTTTTGCTAATTAATTAATTATAGTAGATCACTTGTTTTGGATTTCATATGGAAATTATTAGTTTAGGAAACGGAGAAGCGAGAAATCTGGGTTTTGTTCCTCTTCGGGATTAGCATTTGAAAATATAAACAGAAAAGGTTTCCCGCATTAAGCCATTAACTAATTCATGTTTTGAGGTGGAAAAAGCGGGAATATACGCACATTTCTATTGCCCCACATTGATAAAATGCCAATGGTGGTTATTATAAGCTCCATTTTCATCTGATAAAGAGGAAAAAGGTCCTATCAATATAATTTATGCCAACGTATTTGAGCTATAAGAAGGAGAATGGTCAAAAGATGTGGACCCAATTTAGGTGGTGGTGGTGGTGGGGTTGACAATCACTACCTATATGGAGTACTCATTTGTCTCCACTCCCTCGAATTACGAGATCCTCTCCGTCCCAAGATAAGTGAGCACAAATTTTTTGGCACGAAATTTAAGAAAATGAGGTTTTATTACTAAAGTGGAAGTGAATAAAGTAAGAGAGTTAATAAAGTAGAGAGAAAAAGTAAGAGAGTTAATAAAGTAGAGAAAAAAAGTAAGAGAGAAGATACCAAAAAAGAAAATGACTTATTATCTTGGAAGTCCCAAAAAGAAATGTGAGTCGCTTATCTTGGGACGGAAGGAGTATAAATAAATTATTCATAGATAATACTCCTACTTCTCTTGTCCATCAATGCAAGGGCACATTTGCTGGCATGAATTTTAAAAAGTGTATTAGGAGAAAGTGATTTGAAAAGATTAATAGATGTCATATTTTTATATATTAGTTTTATAATGAGATAGGCGTGAAATAAAGTTAATTGAATGTGGAGTCCATTATCAAAAATAATAAAAATGCAAATAGAAAGTTTATTGGTTGACCTAGACAGATGAAAATGGCAAATAGAAAGTTTATTGGTGAACGGAAGGAATATTATTTACGAGAAAAAAATTTAACAAATTGAAGTGTGGGAGTACTTATTCCTTCCGTTCACTTTGTTAAAATGGCAAATAGAAAGTGTATCTCTACTGCCAATAAGTACTCCCATCATCGTCGACAAGCTCAATTGCAAATCACTAGAGATACCCACACTTTTATAGAAACATATACATGTTGGTAAAAATATGAGATGTGTATGGCAGTTTGAACTTTGAACAGGGTAAAATTGGAGAAAAGGGTAATAAAATGGTTATAGATGAGGGTATGAAAAATGGAGGTGCGGGGAATCGAACCCCGTGCCTCTCGCATGCGAAGCGAGCGCTCTACCATATGAGCTACACCCCCTCCACATTTCATATGCTCAGATCCAACCTAAATTACTATATGAGATTATAAATACGTTTGTGTTGGCATTTTATTGATCCCTTACTAGAATTAAATTAAGGAATAGTTCAAATTGCAACAGGATAATGTATGGAGACAATTGCTGCATTAATCGAGAATTGGATTGTTAAATCATTATATTGATTATTTGTTAATCTGCAAAACAGTTTCCATCTTTAATGATGGAGCCCTCTGCCCTCACTTATACAGATTTATAATTGGATCGTTTCATACGCTGCCAATCTCAAAAATAAAATTTGCATGTAAAAATTGCATGCAACCCCCCCCCCCCTGAATTGATTTCTAGAGCAGAGGAACATTACAACGAAATTTTAATTTTTGTACAAAAATTGCTAGATTAGATATTTCTAGGCGGGAAAATTTGGATAAGAGCGAGCACTCCGTTTTAGTATGTATATATCCCAAGTAAAAGCCTTAGCTTCACAAAAAAACATCAGGCTAACCAACTATACGTCTCTAAAGCAATCTAGGAGCTACTAGTGTTGGTTATAATATCCTCTCGCCCATGGCACTCCGAGCTGGCTCCTTCCCTTTCTTCTTGAGTCGTTACTCTGTCGAGACAAGACCCTCATTCTTTCTTCTTTCATGTTAGCAAATAGCGAGTCCAAGGTTTGAGGCTTCTGTTTGGGGCTCAGAGAGGCTTGCTGCGCTGGTTTTTGTTGTGGTTTCTGCAAATAAATAGTAACAACAGATTAATCAAAATCGCTACAAAAGCTCAGCAGAGCCTTCTCATTGTGTTGCATTTATCATTCTACTTTGAAGTAACTATCATCCGATAGTCAGCATCCTAACTACACAACTTTATGCATCTCAATTCGTAAACTTAACAAGAATTCTTTTTATGGAAATCATAGAAAAAGATCAAAAGAAGAAATAGATATAGTGACTGAAAATGGAAGCATAGAATGTTCAGTGTTAAAATGAAGGGGGGTACACATACCTTCACAATGAAGCCAGATCCAGTTGCAGCATTATTCTTGAAAGTCGAGGCCCCAGTCCTGCAAAAACATAACATAGCAAAATCAAATAAGAGTATACGTAAAATGCAGGCTACAACATTTTCCAGAAACAATGCATCAAGAGTCAGAATGATCCCTCAGCTTATGTGATCAATCAACCACGATCGAGAAGCAACATGACCAACGTGTAGATCTCTTTTAAACTACTTCATAATCAGCGAGGATAATGTAAGATATACTGTGGGCCGTATCAGAGGCTTGTTATCTTCATCATTCCTTTTTTATTCTATATGACACTGTACCCAGTAAGGATAAAATAAGATACACCTGGACTTATCTGATGCTCATTATCAACTTATAAGTCTTATACACAACAAAAATTCAGTAACGGGTTATGGCCAAGACTGATGGAAAGAACCCCCTTCTTCAGAGAGCATGAAAAAAGTGTTCCCTGGTTCATTGAAACATAATTAACCTTGGGCCACACAGTGAACAACCCCCAGAAACACCATAATCTTAATTGGGTTTCGGATAGCCAATTATTATGTAGAAAACCAAGGAAGCTGCAGGTGTCCCTTTAGCAGGCAAAGATCACAAACAAAACAAGCTGGTCCGCATCACTAGCCCAAACCACTTATTCCAACCAACAATGCTGCCCTAAAGGCCTCTAAACACTTATTCGCACCACTAGCCCAAAACACTTATTCCAAAACAAGCTGGTTCACATCACAATGCTGGTCTGAACAACCCTTTGTTAAACAAAGAAAGTAAGAGATGCCACCCAATTCACTCCTCTAACCATCAAAATATAGAGCAGAGGCTGAAACTGTCCAGGGCAGAATCCGTAGAACACAAGAGGTGCCCAAACCATGAGAGAGCATATCCACTTAATTATCCCCCTAAAACCATACAGGCTTGGCCAAATACCCATCAGAGGTTATGAAATTCTGGAGCAATCATCTAAGAAGACAGACCTTCAGAAGATTTTATGAGTCTAGAATGCCACAACTAGAACTGAAAGATCCTCCAATTAACATTTTGTACACCCCCGGCCCCAAATAAATCTAGTCAACAACAACATGAATATACATTTGTAGGAGAAATATCAAGCAGGGCCAATTTATGATATTAGCACACCATAGCAAACAGTCTACGGCTCCATTTACTCTTAACTTCCACAAACAAATAAGTATGCTTCACTTATATCAGACCAAAGTATCATTTCTTTGGCAACAAATGGCCAACAAAAATCAGTTAAACCATCCCACACATGATGCACCCAAATGCCAACTCCCAGGATGATACTCAATAAGATTGAGTAGCCATGTTTCAACAACAGATGTAAAAGCGCCCAGATTAATCCATCATCCAACTAAACGAAAGACAACATCAACATGCTCTGTGAAATAGACAAGTGGAGTTCATGGAAAGTCCCAAGAAGAGCCACCAATTACCTGCATCAAAGCAGAAAAGGAATTAACCCCATCAACACATGTTATAAGAAATTGAAACAGTCCATAATTTAGAAATATAGATGCGCATAAACAATTGTTTACCTTGATTTATTAACATTGAATGGCCTGCTCCAATTTGAAGCTCTGCTTCGAATAGGAGCAACAGCAGCCTTTTTAGCAGCTTCAGATGCCAAAGGGAAGTGATTTCCCTGAAAGTTTGACCTCCTCTGAGCAAGGGCACCCTGTCAGAAGAGAACAGAAAATGGTCATAAACCAGACAAATTACAGTTTATGTTAACCAACTGCAGCCCACACCAGTCCTTCCTCCACCACACTCCATAAAAACTCATGCAGGACGGATGAGGTTTCAACACTTAGAGATAATACAAATCTAACACAGTACCATAAGTAGATTCTGATAGTTACTTGCCATACCTGTCTGAGGGAAGTTCTTGTGTCCATAAACCTTTTGACTTTCAAACCTTTATCTTGGGAAGCATTGTTGAACGATTTCTGACCCTTATTCTGTACGTATTGAAACCATTTGTTTCAGAAAAGATTAATAAAAAGGAAAATACTTCAAACAGAAGTGTCAAATAATGGGTCTTACAGAAACTCTGTGTTTGTTCGGCTTCACAGCACGAGTCTTGGACATTTTGATGATGTCATCTGAAGTTAAACGGAACAAAATAAGGGAATGCAACAATGAAACCATGGCCAGTAAGCATATAACATAAGTACGACTAAAATGCACACCTAATGACATATCCATTTTCTTCTCTGTAAGAGCTATTGCCTCACTTGTTAGGAGCTTATCCGCCATCTGTGTATGGGGAAAAAGGGTCATACATATTAGACACGACAGATATTCCCCAAGTAAACGAACATAGGGGGAAAAGCCAACAATGTCCATCAATGAATCAAATTATACAATTTCTTCCAATTCCAAACCCCTCAAATAAAAATAATCAGTCGCTCATCAACTCAATTTGCGAACATTCATAATATCAGAATTGGCAAACGAAGTTTAAAAGACCTAATTCCACATCATAAAACAAAATCGCAATCCATAAACTCAGAAATTGACCAGAAGCGCATAGTTCAAAATATAATCATGGATAAATAGCAAGAGGTGTGCATAGAACCCAAATACACATATAATACAGTTAAATCCGAAGCAGGTTAGTAACAGTAAGCAAAAAATAAGCTACCTGGTGATCGAATATGATGGTGACTTGTGGAGAGAAAAATCTGAATTAGGGTATGAGCGGAATCAAAACGACTTGAGAAAAACAAGGTTAAAACAAAGGCGGTGTATGGAGAAAACGAAGGATAGGGGGCGGACTTGTACCTTCAAATCATCACCCAACACGTTTTTCAAATTTCAAGTCCGACAAGTTTGATTATGGTATAGAACTTGAGAAACCCTTAGCCCAACAGTAAAATGCTGATTTTAGCGGATGTCACGTGTGTCAAGTGGATTGAGAAAAATATACTCTTCCATCCTATTAAAAAAAATTGATAAAATAAGAAAGAAAGGATGTTACTTGTTTCAAGTGGATAGAGAAAAATATATTCTTCCATCTTATTAAAAAAATTGATAAAATAAGAAAGAAAGCAGAACGGCAGTAAAGTAAGAAAGTGAAGAAAATGATAGTTAAAGTAGTATTAGTGGATAGTGAGACCTATATTATTAAATCGATATAACTTTCCAAAAATGAAATGCACTTATTTTTGTGGGACAAACAAAAATGGAAAGCGCACTTATTTTTATTGGACGGAGAGAGTATTATATTAATGTGAAGAGCTTTTTTCAAAAAATGAAATGTGATATAGTTTATGAGTAAAAATTCCATACTCATTCCATACCAAGTGGCATGATTATGTGGTATACCTCACCACTAATTTAGTGACAAATGGAAGTAAAGTGCCACATATATTTAACTCCAATATACTAAACTAACGGCTCCGGTAATTCATTTATGGAAAGTAGCAATCCTAGTATTAAATATGGAATGTCTATAACCTAGAATTTGATACTACAATATCTCCCTTATAATATAAAAATTTATAAATTTGATACTTCAGTATCTCTCTTTTAACATTCTAGAATTGGCGTAAAATATACTTCAATATAATAATAATATTTTATCCAAAAAATATTAATCATACTATTACATAATTTTCATGTTATAATTGTTTGATAGTAGTGATATTTTAGGATTTGATAGGTAAGAATATTTGTCTTTGTTTTATATTTATATATACAAAAAAATTATAGAAATAAAATTTATGACTATAACTTAGCAGTAACAAATTATACTAATTTTCAATTATTATCAAGTAAAAAATTAAGAAATTTTATAAATAAGAAAATCAAAATTTAAAAATAAAATATTGTATTTTCAAATAGAATAACTTAAAGATCACCGAAAAGTATAACCTTATGAAACTTAGTCGATAACTAGTACATAATATGTCTCCCATTTTCATAAACAAAAGAAATAAAAATACTACTCCTTGTTCAAATATAAAGCTATCACAAAAATCTCTTCAAAAGTATTTCTTCGCGTTCTAGCAACGATACCTAAAAATTTCTCCAATCCAAAATACTTTTCTCAACTTGAGATAAAATCAAGGGGGACAGTCACTCGGAAACATGATTTGAGGTACACTTGGAACACCTTGGTAACCCTACAAAGCAAAAATAATGTATATCTAGTTACAAATGAAGCACATAAGAAAATAGGGTAATATATCATCTTTTGAGTGTGAAATATACCTGACTCAATAATGAAGTATATGAGAAAGGTTGTGCATTAACATGTTGAATCGACATCATATTAGATGACAGACCCTACAAATTTTTACACCAACAAAGAACTCAAATATGATATATTCATATAGATATATATAATATATTTATGCATAAGCTAATATGCATAACTTTTAGACATACATACCATGGTTTGGTGGCTTGGATTCACGTGAAAATCCGTATTCAATATTGGCGCTTGCTCTATGGGAGTCATGCCATGAAATGGCGGCAAATGTTTTTTTCCTTTCGAAGAATTTCCCTTCTTTCGCTTCTCTATAGCACTTTTCAGTCGAGTATTTGTCATCCCCTTTGACTTTCTTCTAAGAGGATCAAGAATCTGAGTTGAAGCATGTTGAGGGACATCATTATCCTGATTTCTCATGGTGTGGTTTTCGCTCTTAGAAACCGAGGAGGCATAGTTTCTAATCTCAACATCAAGCTCATGGAGTTTCCTTTTTGCAATTTTAATGGTTTCAACGTCATTTACACTTAAGCTCATGACGTCAAAAGATTGACGCATCAACTCCTTCAGATGATAAGTTTTTGACATTGTCAAATTGAAGGAGCATGAACCACCGTCATCATGAAGAAATTCTCGTCTTGCACTTTTCGTCCACCTCTTTAGTATGTATTGCATAGGAATAGTAGTCATATTCAAATGATTATTCATTACCGTCAATGCATGGCAACATAACCACCCCAATAAATCAAATAACCTGCATGTACATGAGATGATAACATTATTTGAATCAAAACTTACAGAATGCTCTGCATGACCTAATTCCCTCCTCAAGGTGTAAGTGTAAACTCCGCCTTCATGCTTAGAACTTGTCACATGCCATGACAATCCTTGAAAATACTCGGCTTGAAATTTTTTGAATATCTTCAAAGTATACACTTGTTCCGCTTGCCTCAAAATACCACAATCCACACTGACTCTTGGCACCCCTCGAGTACATTCGAAATCATCGGCCACTTGATTATCACGCATCTTTTCTGCTTGCTTCTCATAGTGATTAACAAACTCGGTTAATGTCATTGTCTTACAAGACAAATGTTTGAAAACATTATTCGTGCTTTCACTTCTCTGTGTAGATCTTATGCCGGCCGAAAAACTAGCACGGTTAAATGCGGGGCACCATTTATGACGCAACGAGTACAAATTACACAACCACCTATTTTCCCCAATATTCCATTCTTCACATAGATCTCTCCAAAGCTGCTCCATCTCATTCTCCATTTCAACTTCATACATGATTTTATTGAATTTTGCCTTAAATCGAGAATCCGAAAGAAGATGCGAAATATGTTGGGTGGCATTTTTAGAGATATGCCAAACACATAACCGATGAACACTGTTTGGGAAAACCTTGCCAATAGCATTGGCCATTGCACTATCTTGATCAGTGAAAATTGTTTTAGGTGCCTTGCCTCCCATTGCCTCCATGGACGTCTCAAAAATCCAAATAAATGAGGTTATTGTCTCATCTAGCATAAAAGCACAACCAAATAAAACATTCTTCCAATGATTATTAACCCCCACAAAAGGCGCACACACCATGTTGTACTTGTTTGTACGATACGTCGTATCAAATACAACAACATCACCAAAACAATCATAATCTATTCGTGAAGCACCATCGCACCAGAAAAAATTAGTCATTCTATTTTGGTCATCTACTTGGAACGAGTAGAATAGATTACTTCCGGAAGCTTGTAAAGACTGTAAATGCTTCAAAAGA
Source organism: Salvia hispanica (assembly GCF_023119035.1). Taxonomy (NCBI): domain Eukaryota; kingdom Viridiplantae; phylum Streptophyta; class Magnoliopsida; order Lamiales; family Lamiaceae; genus Salvia; species Salvia hispanica. The sequence goes on from NC_062968.1 coordinate 12,662,656, forward strand.
CTTTGACAATCTCCTGCACTTATTAAGTTCATCCTCTTTGACTGTAAAAAATTTCTAGCATCCTGAAGAGTAAAACCAACATTTTGTGCTCCACCCGCTTCATTTGTTAGGTAAGAATAAGCTTTTGTGGCTTTAATCCCAGATTCTACCATGGTGTTAAGAATGCATCCCTTCGTTTCTGTAATCTTTTGACACGATCTAATCAAATGCTTTTGATTATCCTCAACAAAAGGATGATTATGAAAATCATTGAATTCGACCACTTCCCAAACACCTCCTTCTATATGAAATCTAATACGAGCCACACACCCACATCTTTTTAGTGACCTTTCAGTTTTTCTATCATCGGAGGGGGAAAATTCTGAGTATCCCTCACAACAGCACAAAAACGTGCATCCTCGAAGCTCGTTTTTACGATTATAAAATTTCTTACCTTTACGAATTCCGAATCCCTTGCTGAAGGCATATGCATTATAGGCATGATACGCCTCTTCTTCATTTGTAAAAGTCATTCCACGTTTAAATACAAATTCAGTCTCCACAATACGCACGTAGGAATCAGATGGAATTTCTGTCATAGAAAAAATATGTATAATTCAATATAAATTCACGCAATTAAAAATACTACTATATGTTAATAAATTCAAATTAAGGATTCACTATCTTATCATTATGCAATTAAAATGAAATTATGAGTAATAGAAGAACGTGAATTGTAAAATCAAGAATGAGTATTTTCAAAAACACATTACAAAATAGTTATAATAACATATTCCACTATCTGTATAGTCAAACAACACATACATACACCATATAAAGATAATGGAGGAAAACTTACCCATGGAATTCAAAAGGGATGAAGAAGTGGAGATGATTTCTTCTCTGTTGTATGATGAGACCGAAAATTATGCAGTACACATAAAAATATTTTTATATTATAAGGGAGATATTGTAGTATCAAATTCTAGGTTATAGACATTCCATATTTAATACTAGGATTGCTACTTTCCATAAATGAATTACCGGAGCCGTTAGTTTAGTATATTGGAGTTAAATATATGTGGCACTTTACTTCCATTTGTCACTAAATTAGTGGTGAGGTATACCACATAATCATGCCACTTGGTATGGAATGAGTATGAAATTTTTACTCTTTAGTTTATAGGACAAACTCAAAACAAAAGTGTGACATTTATTATGGGACGAAGAGAGTACCAAATTTTATAATTTTCATCATCTATAAATAGAGACCACATTTGTTATAGTTCTGCATAAAAGAAATATTTTTCTCCTCCCATAATCCTTCTTTGATACAATTTCATGGAGTATTTTTTAGTTTCCTATGTTATAGTTTTGCACCAGTTATGAATTTTTAATTTTGTATTTTAATTATTGTAATTTGTTTTTTTATTTGTTTATTTTTATAATTTTTAGTTTGTTATTTATTGTGTTTTTTATAAACTTTAAAATAATTAATATTATTATTACAAAATAATATAAAAATAAATATATATTGATGTTGTTGGATTGGGTGTTCATTGATAAATCAACAAAAAATACGTGGTTGGGTTGGCTGAATATTACTGATGTGGAAGATGATGTGGAAGAAGTATAAATTAATTAAAAATTTTAAAAATGGATGGTTGGATTGGATCAAGTGGTTGCTGATAAAAACATGGTGTAAGGCTACCCTAGTATATGTGGGAAACGGCCTAGAAGAGAACGTCTCCCTCATTTTTTTCCCCACCTTTTCCTCAGACTAGACTGAAATTGAAGAATCTCTTGCATTGTTAATTGAAAGATAAATAGGTTTCCTTCCAAGGTGAAGCTAAAAGGAAAAACATATGTAGTAGAAAAAAATTCACCTTCTTCATAAATCTAAAAGGGAGAAAAATATTGCTCAAAATCAGCCACATGAAAAACACGCCGGCTGCTAGCTTGACTTTAGTGGAGCTAATTACCATCGAATCAACAAAATCACAAAAAATTTCGCAGAAATATTCCCCCAACCAGAAATCCTCTGTCGTCGGCGAGCTGTAGATTCTCCCCCTAAAAAATATCAAAGACATAGATATGACAACAAAATAAAACACCTAATAAAACTTTCGGAGTTGCTGGTGTGAATTGCTTGGAGAAGAGTTGGGGATGGAAGAAGGTTGATGCCTTATGGAAGAATAAATGACAAAGGGTATGAAGGGTATAATTTCCTATTTCTGGGTACGCAATACGAGTCAGAATTACTATCATACAAAAATTGTACTCCCTCCATCCCAGCTCAAGTGATTGATTTCTTTTTAGCAATTGTTTTGCGAAGATGATACTCCCTCCGTCCCCAAAGAGTATGAACTATTGTTTCCTTTTTAGTCCGTCCCTGAAGAGTATGAACTTTCTAATTTTAAAAAATTTAAACAACATCATTTTATTCATAACTTATATCATTATAATAATGTGGACCCCATTCTGCACTAACATTATTTCCACTATCCTTTATCTCTCTCTCTTTCTTACTTTTCTCCTTGTTAATTAAAACTCGTATCGAACTCAACGTTCATATTCTTTGGGGACGGAGGGAGTAATAAATAGTTAAAGTGAAGAGAACGTAAGATTAAAGAGAATAATACAGAAGAGAGTCATATCTACATTATTCTCTTACTTACTTTATTTTCTCTTCACTCTAACTATTTATTACTTCCTCCGTCCGCCATCAGGAGTCTCATTTCTTGGCGGCACGAATTTTAAGAAGTGTTAAGAAAAGTGGGTGGAAAAAAGTTAGTGGAATATGAGTCTCACTTATACTATATATTAGTATTAAATGGAATGTGAGTGGAAAGTGAATTGGGACTCCTATTCGCGGACAACCTAAAATGAAAAAGCGAGACTCTTATTCGCGGACGTAGGGAGTATCATTTTCCTCAAACACGTGTCGAAAAAGCAAATAATCACTTGAGATTGGACAGAGGGAGTGATTTACAAATCCATGCAGTTCTAGCCTATTTCAGCGGGCCTCTAGATGGGCCATACCAAAAACAAGGGCTGGTATGGTGGCTAAAAAGGTTATAAAAAAGACGGAATTACTCTATCGTCTCACTTAAGTGGAGCATTTCTAATTCGACACTCAATTTTATGTAGTGTTGTTTTATGTATAAAGTATAGATAATAAGTGAGAGAGAGGGAAAAACTAGAGAGAGTGATTTTCTGTATTTCAAAATGTATCATTTAGATTGGGACATCCTAAAAAGGAAAATGTGTACCTTCGAGTGAGACGGAGGAAGAATGGAGATACATATCTATTTCTAGGTATTACTAAGCCATAATAGTTCAGTCTTTTCTCTCTCTCTTCATTTATATTGGCGGTAACTTTCTCACCTTTTTTATTTCATTTACATGATCTTACACATTTTCTAAAATTATGATCTTTATTTTATCATGTTGCTTCATTTTTCGTGAATAGAAGGTATAACATATAGTTCATTTTTCGTGAATAGAAGGTATAACATACAGAGAATGTGATTAAAAAAGAGTACCTCAATGAATTAGAGGTTTATCCAGATACCTCATGTGCAATTTATTTTCATGAAGTATCGCAAATATGCATCTTATATTGTTCATACGCCATTTTTGCAGTTCACTATTTTATTTACCAATTTTATAAATTATCTCATCTAAGTTTTGTTAGAAATTATTTATCATCATATATTCAAGATTACATAATTGAATATAAATAAAGCAAGATCTTCGAACATCATGTATTTCACGTAAAACCATAAACATAATAGGATCGAAATATACCTTGGCGATCCATAGCGGAAGCGATTGGGGAAGACAGAGAGAACTTCCTCGGACTTTCTTTGGCGTAGTAGCGCAACTCCAACTCCTAGGATTTGTTTCTCTCTCTTTCCCTCGTTTATGTGTTCTCTGTAATGTGTGTGATTTGATGGGATCCCACACTTGTATTTATAGGCAGAGAGAGTACAAACCCTAATTCTAAAAACATTAAAGCCCTTTCTATCAAAGTGGCTATTTAATTAGAATGTTTCTTTTTGACCAAGTAATACCAAAATCAAATTACATTATTCATAATCAACTAATAATTTATCACGATTTGATTTTGTTAGGAATAGCATATCAATTAATATATGCACGCGCTTCTTTCCTAAATAGTCAAAGGAATGAAATATTCATTCCCATAAAACTACATAATATACTTTTACCATTAAGGTAATCAACGACAGATATATATATAGGGTCTTGTTAGGTTGAGATTATTTACCTTAATTGAGAAATGAGATGCAATATGGGCCACTAATCCATAAGATTCATGTAATGTCAACAGATAACACATTATGTCAACAAGGGGGTATAATTGTAATTTCATTAATAAAAGGCAGAAAACATAAAATTATATTTCAAACCATTTTCTAAAATCTTCTCCAAAACTATCGCTAAAAACATGCAAATCTTCATACAAATCTTCATAAAATCGAAGACCTGCAAATCTCGCTGAAAATCTGCTGATCTTCAAATTTCAATTCGTAGACCTTCAAAATCGAAGAGCAAAATCGAACAGTTTTGTGCAATGACGATAGAAAAGCAAAATCGAAGACAATCGGCTGAAGCGACGATTGTAGCTGAATCGGCTGAAGCAACGATCGAAGAGAATCGACATTCCAAATCGGCGGTGGTTGAAGCGACTTCTTCAGGTTGATGAATTTTGAAAATCGGCATTCAAAATCGTCGTTCATCCGAAAATTGAAGAATTTTTTAACAACAGACGACTAATTCGATGGAGTTTGGTTGAATCTGAAGTTTTTAGGTTGATTTTATCGACTTCGATTTTGTTTTTATGCTTTATTTGTTGATGCCCAGTCAAATTTGTTCCTAATCAGTTTTTTTTTTTTTTTTGCTTTTTCATTTTTAGGTTCGAGTACACTTCATAATCAAAGCCTAAGGTGTTATCTGATGGATTCTTCATCTTATTCAGAGTCGACGTCGATGAATGTTGAAGGTATTTTGGTTTGATTTTCATTAACATGACTTTTTGTACTTTGTTGGTGAATTATACTCTGTTGACATAAATGTAATTTTTGCTGACATTCTATGTAGAATTTATTGATATCATGTATACTCTCTGTTGCTATCATGATAATTTCTTGTTCACATAACTGCAAATCTGTTGATATTTGAATTGATGTGCATTCCTACTGACTTCTAATTTGTTTGTCATTCCAGTGGTAGACATGTTCTATTATATTACAGAGATTCTGTGTTGAACTAGGCTAAAGTTTTATTGAAAGCACGAAATGTGAATATTCTGTATTAAAATATTTATTGCAGAACTTCACAAGAAGGAGACATGTGAAGCTGTCACCATGATTGAAACACCACCTATGGTAATTGTTGGTGTCGTTGGGTATGTGAAGACTCCTCGTGGTCTTCGCTGCCTAAATACAGTTTGGGCTCAGCACTTGAGTGAGGAGGTAAAGAGAAGGTTCTACTAGAATTGGTGCAAGTCAAAGAAGAAGGCATTTTCCAAATACTCGAAGAAGCTGGAGACTGACGAGGGGAAGAAAGACACCCAGGCACAGCTGGAGAAATTGAAGAAATATTCTTGCGTCATTCGTGTCCTGGCTCACACTAATATAAACTAAAAATAATTAGTGATAAAATTTCAAAAAAAGGAAATTAGTTTATACCTTAGTGTGAGCCAGGACACGAATGACGCAAGAATATTTCTTCAATTTCTCCAGCTGTGCCTGGGTGTCTTTCTTCCCCTCGTCAGTCTCCAACTTCTTCGAGTATTTGGAAAATGCCTTCTTCTTTGACTTGCACCAATTCTAGTAGAACCTTCTCTTTACCTCCTCACTCAAGTGCTGAGCCCAAACTGTATTTAGGCAGCGAAGACCACGAGGAGTCTTCACATACCCAACGACACCAACAATTACCATAGGTGGTGTTTCAATCATGGTGACAGCTTCACATGTCTCCTTCTTGTGAAGTTCTGCAATAAATATTTCAATACAGAATATTCACATTTCGTGCTTTCAATAAAACTTTAGCCTAGTTCAACACAGAATCTCTGTAATATAATAGAACATGTCTACCACTGGAATGACAAACAAATTAGAAGTCAGTAGGAATGCACATCAATTCAAATATCAACAGATTTGCAGTTATGTGAACAAGAAATTATCATGATAGCAACAGAGAGTATACATGATATCAATAAATTCTACATAGAATGTCAGCAAATCTGCATTTATGTCAACAGAGTATAATTCACCAACAAAGTACAAAAAAGTCATGTTAATGAAAATCAAACCAAAATACCTTCAACATTCATCGACGTCGACTCTGAATAAGATGAAGAATCCATCAGATAACACCTTAGGCTTTGATTATGAAGTGTACTCGAACCTAAAAATGAAAAAGCAAAAAAAAAAAAAAAAAAAAACTGATTAGGAACAAATTTGACTGGGCATCAACAAATAAAGCATAAAAACAGAATCGAAGTCGATAAAATCAACCTAAAAACTTCAGATTCAACCAAACTCCATCGAATTAGTCGTCTGTTGTTAAAAAATTCTTCAATTTTCGGATGAACGACGATTTTGAATGCCGATTTTGAAAATTCATCAACCTGAAGAAGTCGCTTCAACCACCGCCGATTTGGAATGTCGATTCTCTTCGATCGTTGCTTCAGCCGATTCAGCTACAATCGTCGCTTCAGCCGATTGTCTTCGATTTTGCTTTTCTATCGTCATTGCACAAAACTGTTCGATTTTGCTCTTCGATTTTGAAGGTCTACGAATTGAAATTTGAAGATCAGCAGATTTTCAGCGAGATTTGCAGGTCTTCGATTTTATGAAGATTTGTATGAAGATTTGCATGTTTTTAGCGATAGTTTTGGAGAAGATTTTAGAAAATGGTTTGAAATATAATTTTATGTTTTCTGCCTTTTATTAATGAAATTACAATTATACCCCCTTGTTGACATAATGTGTTATCTGTTGACATTACATGAATCTTATGGATTAGTGGCCCATATTGCATCTCATTTCTCAATTAAGGTAAATAATCTCAACCTAACAAGACCCTATATATATATATATATATATATATATATATATAGGATTGTGATCAATTGAGATTTTTTATGCTAATTGAGAAATGAGATGCAATATCAGCCACTCATTTTTATTAAATGAGTGGTCCAGATTTTGCCACATAAAAAATAATTTTAGATTAATTTATTATGAAAGGGTAGAATAGTAATTCCATGTTTTAGTTAGGAAAGGGGTTTAGATTCATCCTCTTCTCAATTACACGAAGATCTCAATCTCACGAACCTGAGCTTCAGTTTTTGAATTTGTGTTGAATTGAGCAGATCCGCGAGCTGAAATCGAAGCTCGGAGAAGACGATGCGGAGAAGGCGAAACTGGAGATCAAGATCGGCGCGGCGGAGGCGGACGATCAGGATCTGGACGGCGGCAGGGAAAACTGAGCTTCAATTTTTGAATTTGTGTTGAATTGAGCATATCTGCGAGCTGAAATCGAAGCTCGGAGAAGACGATGCGGAGAAGGCGAAACTGGAGATAGAGATCGGCGCGGCGAAGGCGGAGGATCATGATGTGGACGGTGGCGGGAAGAGGAGGAGGCGAGGTGGCCGAATTCTGGCGACAAATCCAGCTCCGCCGGATCCAATCCGAAGGAAATCCTCGAAATACAATCAAAGGAAAATCCTCAACGCCTCCAGACAAGCCCTCTCTCTCTCTCGCGCGCGGTTTAACGCCGCCGCTGTTCACCGCGCTTCGCCGCTCCTGCTGTACGAAGCTCCGAACAGCTTCGCTTCTCACGCCGTCGCTTCGCCGGAAGCTTAATTGTTGATTCGAGTATGGATTTGGAGGTATTAAGCTTTGCATTATCAATTGTGTTGGATGTGAACTGATTTTTAGTGAGAGAAATTGCTACCTCTGTTTTTTCGCCGGAGCTCTGTGTAAAAGTCGACTATTTTGAGGTTCATCTTCACGATTTTCGTTGTTTTTATCAAAATGCTTGAACATTTGGGAAAAAATCTGAAAATACTGATTTCTGCTCATTTCAATGCTGAATTTCGCTTTTATCTCGCGACTTCAGCACAGATCTTGCAATTTTTTATTTAATTCGATTTATGCCTCTCAAATCTGCTTCGTAAATCACTTGCATTTGCTCGTTGACATAATAACGTTTGTTGTTGACATGAATTATATAAGTCGTTGACACAAATTTTATGAAAAATGTTGTTGACATGAATTATAATGTAAAACATTGTTGTTGATATGAATTATACGTAAAACGTTGTTGTTGACATAAATAATATAGGTTGTTGACATGAAAATATTTGTGGTTGACATTAATTATTGTGTATATGATTGTTGATGATGCAAAGAGATAATAAGTGATTGTTGTGTTCATATGTTGAGCAATAAATGAAGTGTTTGTTCACTGTAAAAATTGAATAGAAATAGTGTGATTGGTGGTGGAGAAAGATGTGGAGAGTCATGTTGTGGAAGGTGTGGGAGTTGTGGATGAGATGGAGCTGTGGGTGATGGTGAGAAGGGTTGAGTTTAGGTTGTATTTTTTGTGTATTTGTTCGGAGCCATGCTGGGTTTGGTGTTTGTCAATATTTGTAGATTTAAATTTGCGTGTGTTTAATTGTACGATGAAATTTGTGAAATATATGGATGCAGTTTTTAATTCGATTATGTTGCTGGAATTTTTGAGTTGTGTAGATAAGGTGTTTGTGATATTGCCTAAAATAGTATTGTTGACATAAATTATATAAGTTGTTGACATGAAAATGTTTATTTTTTACATGAATTATATAGCTCGTTGACATAATAACGTTTGTTGTTGACATGAATTATATAGATCGTTGGTATAAATTTTATGAAAAATGTTGTTGACATAAATTATATGTAAAACATTATTGTTGACATGAATTATAAGTAAAACATTGCTGTTGACATAAATAATATACGTCGTTGACATGAAAATATTTGTTGTTGACATAATAGTTGACATAAATAAAGTTGTTGTTGACATCGTAGTTGACATAAATAAAGTTTGTTGTTGACATTGTAGTTGACATAAATAATGTTTGTTGTTGACATTCGATATTCTCGCTATTGATATGTGAATTATAAGTGTTATTTGTTAGTTGTTGACATTTTAATACGAGTTGTTGACATTCGATATTCTCGATATTGACATGTGAATAGTAAGTGTTATTTGTTAGTTGTTGACATTTTAATACGAGTTGTTGACATTCGATATTCTCGGTATTGATATGTGAATTGTAAGTGTTGTTTTTTAGTTGTTGACATTTTAATACGTGTTGTTGACATTCGATATTCTCGGTATTGATATGTGAATTGTAAGTGTTATTTGTTAGTTGTTGACATTCGATATTCTCGGTATTGATATGTGAATTATAAGTGTTATTTTATTGAATGTTGAAGATTTGAAGATTTGAATGTTGAAGATTTGAAGATTCGAAGATTTGAAGATTTGAAGATATGAATGTTGAAGATTTGAAGATTTGAAGATTTGAATGTTGAAGATTTGAAGATTTGAAGATATGAATGTTGAAGATTTGAAAATTTGAAGATTTGAATGTTGAAGATTTGAAGATTTGAAGATATGAATGTTGAAGATGAATGTTGAAGATTTGAAGACTTTGTAGCTAGAATTTTAGAGAGGATTTTAGAAAATGATTTCAAACACAATTTAATGAAAAGACAATTATACCCCCTTGTTGACATAATGTGATATTTGTTGACATTTTGTTAATCTTGTGGATTAGTGGCCCATATTGCATCTCATTTCTCAATTTAGCTAAATAATCTCAACCTAACAAGACACTATATATATATATATATATATATATATATATATATATATAGGGGTGCATTATAATGATAACCCCAATTTGTGTGATAACCCTATAACTAAATCTCCACCACACATTTTTAAAATATGTGGTCTAGATTTAATCTAACAAAACTATCATTTTATCAAATAAAACTATCATTTTCGGATATATTAAGGGCAAAATTGTCATTTCATTTTAAAATTTGGTGGGAAAGAAGAAAACTTGACTCAAACGCTCCATTCAATTTCTCTCACACTCAAACCCTGCATTCAATTTCTCTCACACTAAAACCCTCTGAATCGCATTTCAAACCCTACGAATCGAAGGAAAAATCATCACAATTCTGGAATATGTCGAAGGAAAACGCTCAAGCATCATCGAAGAAAGGTTGGATGAAGTTTATTACTTATTTCACTTTTGATTTTGCTCGATTTATCATTTTGCTGGAGATTTTCTCGATTTTTTTTAGATTCTGTAGTTTTTTAGTGTAGATATTTCTTATATTTATACAATATCGTTCATGCATGACAATATTGGGAACAATCTATATATTTAGATTTACATTTTGTTGTGTGTGCTGCTGGTGTGTGTTTTTCTGTGTTTGTGTGTGTGTTTTGCTTTGTTTATGTGTGTTTTGCTGTGTGTGTGTTGCTATGTGTTTGGATGATCTGTTTAAATGTAGAAATAGCTCTTTTGCTTGATAAAATGATACTTTGGGTGCATAAAATGATAGTTTCTGAAAATGATAAAATGATACTTTGTGAATAGTGTTTTGTTCTACTTAAGTGACAAGTTATGCCCTCTCTGCTTTTTTGAACTCATTGAAATTTAGAAAATGATAGTTTCAGAAGATAAAATGATAGTTGCCCTTGATAAAATGTGTGTGTGTATGTGTTGTTATGATAATTTCTTTGATTTCTCTGTTTTATAATTTGTTTCAACCTTTGTGTGTGTGTTGCTATGTGTTTGGATGATCTGTTTAAATGTAGAAATAGTTGTTTTGCTTGATAAAATGATACTTTGGGTGCATAAAATGATAGTTTCTGAAAATGATAAAATGATACTTTGTGAATAGTGTTTTGTTCTACTTAAGTGACAAGTTATGCTCTCTCTGCTTTTTTGAACTCATTGAAATTTAGAAAATGATAGTTTCAGAAGATAAAATGATATTTGCCCTTGATAAATTGTGTGTGTGTGTGTGTGTTGTTGATAATTTCTTTGATTTCTCTGTTTTATAATTTGTTTCAACCTCTGTGTGTGTGTTGCTATGTGTTTGGATGATCTGTTTAAATGTAGAAATAGTTGTTTTGCTTGATAAAATGATACTTTGGATGCATAAAATGATAGTTTCTGAAAATGATAAAATGATACTTTGTGAATAGTGTTTTGTTCTACTTAAGTGACAAGTTATGCTCCTCTCTGCTTTTTTGAACTCATTGAAATTTAGAAAATGATAGTTTCAGAAGATAAAATGATAATTGCCCTTGATAAAATGATTGTTTCAGATTATAAAATGATGGTTTTACATTATAAAATGATAGTTTCATGGGATAAAATGATACTTTGACTTTATATAATGACATAAACTGTTTAACACACTGAAATCTTTTGTTTATTAGGAAAGAACATTCGTGATGATGATGATGATGATGATGAAGATAGAACATTAGCAGAAGAAGTAGAACATATAAGAAATAAGAAGAAAAGAAAGAATGATGATGCAACTGATGGTAAGACAACTTCAAAGAAGGGCAAGGAAAAAGTTGTTCAAGATAGTACAGTCATTAAGACAACAACTTTGGCAGGAAGAAGGAATACTGACTTCTTCGTTGACATGCTTGAATCTCTAAACAAGAATCAAAGAAGAGCTGTTCGAGAGATTGGGTTTGGCGCACTCCTAAACTTCAATATAAGAAGTTTCCCAAGAGCATTGGCGTATTATCTGATCTACAACTTTAACCATAAAAGTTCATCAATTGAGTTGAACAGTGGGGAATCACTGTTTTTAGATGATGAAGATGTTCACATAACTCTTGGGTTCCCGATTGGATCTTTACCTATCAATAAAACCAAATTTCAGAAAAATATCCACATCAAAACTGAAATTGCTAGATTCTGTAAAGGTGGAGAGAAAAAAATGGTGCCAAAGTATGTTGTAGAGCAGATGGAGAGAGACAAAGAAGGTGGTGAGTTGTTTAAATGGACTTTTATGGTTCTCATGGAGTATGCCTTGATTAACACTCCTGCTGATGGAAATATGAGGCCAAAAATTTTAGATTACATAGCTGATGTTGAGAAGATCAAACAATACAATTGGTGTAGCTATGTCATATCTAGATTGCATGAAACACAAAAGAGGTGGAAAACCAACACAGCAAAGATATTTACCGGGCCAGTTATCTTTGTAGTGGTAAGAATATATTTGTTTTCCATTGTCTATGAATCTATTTACAGAAAAACTAATATTTAGTTTTTGTTTAATGTAGGCTTGTTACGTGGACAGGATTGTCTTTGAAAAAAAAATGGTGCCAAGATGTTATCCAACAGTGAAAGGATGGACTGCCGAACTGTTGAAAGAAAGACAAAGAGCAGAAATGGACAATTCAGATTTTGGTCTGGGTCATAAGTATGACCGATATAAAAAGCAGCCACATGAAGAAAATGATGAAGATGACGAAGATGATGAATCTCAAGATGTAGAAGTTTTGAAGACAAATGATCATGATGAAGTGGGGACAACCAGGGAGAAATTTCATAAATGAATGGAAGGGAGCTGCCAAGGATGTTAAAGCCTCAATGTTGAAGATTGTTGATGTCCTTGAAGCAGCGCCGGATAAACTCAGGAATCTCAATAGCTTTAAGATAATCTGTGATACAACGAGAAATGCAATGGGATTGAGAGAGGAAGGTGTGCAGCATGTTATAGAAAGTTAGAATACAATGACACAGGCTATAAACAATGATGAAACTGATGATCCTGAATGGATTGATATCATGATTGAGCTAACTAAAGCTGCTGAGAGGACATATATATTGAAAAATAGGAATGAGTTCCCTACCTTCACTCTGATACCTGAATATGACTACAGTCCTAATGAGAATGAAGATTTTAATCGGGAAAAGGATATGGAGAAGGAAAAAGATGATGAGGTGGAAAACGAGCAAGAGAAACAGAATGAAAGCGAAAAGGAAATGGCTAATAAAGCAGCTCGAAAAGAAAAGGAAAAAGTTTCAGAGAAAGAAGTTCAAAATGAAGAATATGAGGTAACTTTTAAAAATGATAGTTTAAGTACATAAAATGATTGTTTATATGGTTAAAATGATATAGGTTTGATGATGTTTTTTGGTGGTTCTGTTTTATTTGAAAACTGATACTTTTGCATCATAAAATGATAGTTTAAGCGGATAAAATGATACTTTTGCATGATAAAATGATAGTTTCGGGGAATAAAATGATAGGTTCTGTGAATAAAATGATACTTTTGTTTCATAATGATAGTTTTAGATTTTTGGCTGATAATATGATAGTTCCTATGGGTAAAATAATATCCCTTCTGTCAATAACAATTTATATTTTTTTTAAATGAAAGCATGACAGAGTTGATACCATAATATCCACTGTCATGGAGGATATAAATGGTGAAACAGGAGATGATGAAGTTTTAAAACAGAGAGAAGAAAATTTGAATAAGGACAAAGGGAAGAAGATGGTTTCTCAAGAACCTCCAGTCGAAAAGGAGAAAGTGGTCAGAACAACAAAGAAAATTGTTGAAGCAATGTGCTCTCCCTACAATGTCAGAGCAGTAAATCTGAAAGGAAAACTGAATAAAGAAGAGAGAGAAATAATGTACTGGTTGATGACACATGAAGAAAGTGAATAGTAAGTTTTGAATTACATAATTATATTCTTATTCAGTTCTTTTAACTAACATTAAATATGAATTTGAAATCAGTTATGAGGTAGTTTATGAGAACAACATGATCAGAATGTTCAAGATTGATTTCCACAGCCTTGCTCCACGTACATACGTCAGGATCAACATCATAGATGCATGGGTTGTGTTCCTCAACTACAATGAAAAATTCAAATCAAAGGCATCACCGAGTCGTCTTTTCATCAACACCGCACCTACGGTACAGTAAACGAGTAAATAAATAATAGTATTACATTAAAAGTTAAATATATTTACAAAAATGTAAACATGACAGATTTACAACATTACTGCAAGGAGATCTGGTTGGACTGAAGCAGAGAGTCGAGAAAGATTTTGCTCAAACTTAAATGAATTTGTGTCAAAGATTGAAAATTTCAAATGGGAAAATTATGACATGGTAAGTCATAATTAGATATACATTACAGAACATGGGTGCGTTATAATGATAACCCATATTTATGTGATAACCTAATAACCCTATCATTTTATGGGTCAAAAGTATCATTTTTACTAAAAATGATATTTATACACGATAAAATGATATTTTTTCAGCATGCATAAAATGATACTTTTAATCCATAAAATGATATTCTGATCTATAAAATGATACTTTTCGTCCATAAAATGAGGGTTATTAGGTTATCACCATAAATATGGGTTATGATATGATCACATCCATTACAGAACAACATACCTATATTTTTGAAAATGACATTTGTATATAATGTTTTGAAAATTAGATATTCTTTCCGATCTGGGCGTACGAACATTATTATATCATCTGCTTCAATCTCAAAATGCAAATGATGGATGTGATTGACAATTCTCTGGTTAGTGAAGAGTTTATTGAGAAGAAATATGAAGATGCACCAAGTACTCTGGTATGTTTAGTTAAATGCATTCAATATTTATTAGTTAAAATGCATTGAATATAATCAACCTCATGTATGTTTTGTGTTATTTGAATAGAAAAATTTCTTCCGAATTTATCTTGGAAATGGAGTCAATCCATCAATGGGGAGAATTGTCAAACTGTCAAAAACCAGATACATGAATATGCCATGGCAGAACGATACAAATAAAGTTGACTGTGGAGTTTATGTGATGCGCCATTTGGAGACTTACATGGGTGGTGCTGTTCGTAACTGGAATTCGGGTTTAACGAAGAAGGGGACAGAGTCTTTCATAAAACTCCGTGCCAGATATACTGAAGCATTATTATTGGAGATACTAACAAGAAGGCTTTTGATACATTTACAATGATACAGAAGAAGTTTGAGAATGACAGCAAAAAAGGAGAAATTGATGTTGAAAAGATGATTAGAGAATTTAAACCCCCTGAATAGAGGTGGTGGTTGAATAATAGTATGACTAACTTTGTAATGACTTGATAATAGTCAGAAGTATCATTTTATCTGCTGCAAGTATCATTTTGTCATTATATAATTCAGAAGTATCATTTTATCTGCTGCGAGTATCATTTTATAATTTTATCAGTCAGAAGTATCATTTTATCAGCTTATATATCATTTTGTCAGGTTAAAGTATCATTTTATCCGTTGAGAGTATCATTTTATTAGCTTATATATCATTTTATAAGGTTACTGTCATTTTATTTGCTGCAAGTATCATTTTTTCAGGTTAAAGTATCATTTTATCAGTTTATAAACAAAAGAATCATTTTATGCGCTGAAAGTAACATTTTGTTAACAAAAAAGTATCATGTTATCAGCCAAAATGTCATTTTATAAGCCCAAAGTATCATTTTATTAAACAAAAATGTCATTTTATACACCAAAAATACCTAAAGTATATCAAATGGCTTCAATCTGTCTTCTCATTGACTCTACCACAATTTCTTGAATCATGACGACCCAGCTCATGACATTTACCACACCGTCGTAGAGGCTTATTTGCTTTCCTTATTGCACTCTCCCTCTTTGCTACTCTGCCACTAGCTGATCCTTTGGTACTAACAACGTCTGGAGGATGTACGTCAATTACATCAGGTACTGCCATTCCATAAAAATCCTCAACCATCTTCTTCTTTTCAATGACTGAAGGTGCTGCACAATTTCCAAATATATGCTCTTCCAAATCATCAAGACCAGCACTTAACAAAGACAAATGATCCATACTTCCCTCAGACTTTTGGACTAATCGATAAAAGTTGGAGAACAACTTTTTCTTAACTTCCTGCTTTTCATCCAAATCTGCAAGATAAAAGATAACATTATTACAATAAATACTATCATTTCTCTGACTGAAAAATAGAATTTTTACAAATAAGGTTAAAAATGGAGCACACGTTCAAATGGTTGTTGTTCCTCAGATGGTAGACCATGGGCTGCCTTTAGTAAAGAGCTCTTCAACCACCTTCGACCAAAATATTTCTCAGGAATGAGATTAGCAGACTTATTCTTCAACAAACAAAATATATGACAACATAACAAACCAATTCTGGAAAACTTCTTACAACTACAGTCGAATGTGTCTTGCTTACAATCATACTTAACATCCAATGTTCTACCATATTGGTCCTTGACCTGATGCATCTTGATGTTATCCTCAACAGTTATAGAAATAATCTCACATACCGTACTTATTTCCTGTTGTACATGTTTGAAAATAGAATCAGTGTAGATTGTAGATGCATGCTTCTCAATAGGCAATTGGGTTGACAAATCAGGAATAGTTGAGTAATCCAAGTAGTTCAATCGTGAATTGGCATTCCTTTGATCTCCCACAACATAATTAAAGAAATTGATGAACTGTACAAGATTTGCACGTGGCTTTGTGTAGTTTTTAAAAAAGCTATTCTCTAATTCAGACATCGATGTAGTCCTAAGAAGCGACCCCATGGGAAAATCTCGAAAATAAGCAGGAACCCAGAATTCTCTATCTTCAAACATTGATCCAAACCAGTGCACGTCTTCTAATCCATACCGTTCCATTATATCATTCCATATTATATCAAACTCATTAGGCTCCAACAAATCAGACCAAACACATGCATTCAACTCTTTTTTGAAATTTTCATTACCAAGTAAAGATTTGGGCAACTTATCTGACATCTTAACCATGATATGCCACATACACCATCGGTGCCTTGTTTGTAAAAGTACTTGTTGAACAGCAAGTTTGATCCCCCAATCTTGATCAGTGATAATCAATTTGGGTGCTACCCCCATGCATCGAACAAAACAGCCAAACAACCAAGAATAGGAGTCTCTACCTTCACTTTTTTTTTTTTTTTTTTTTTATCAAACATCTTCACGGTGGAGGGTTGAGTAGGTCCCTCGTCCCATCTATATCATTCAAAGAAAAGTTATAACATCAAGCAAACCCCAAAAGTGGGCAGCCTCAAAACGAACAACTACATCAAAATATAACCAACCACAAGACAACAAAATAAAAAGCCATCAAAATCTAAAGTTAGGTAGACCAAGTTGATCTAATATCTGCATAACGCCCTGACCTGGGCAGGCGCTGATTCTTTAGAAAAAATTGTCTCCATCCCAGAATGAATGCCTATCTCAGCCAAGTAATCTGCAGCCTTGATGTGAGACACTTTCCATGTAATTCCCTCTAACTCTTTCCTGATTCTGGCTAAATCCGTGCAGACCTCCGCTGGTCCCAGCAGACCCGACCCCAGCCATTTAACCACCAATTCAGCATCCATTTCAATCCATAGCTTGTTTCCTTGATGTTTGGCCAAAACCACGCCCAGCAGCAGAGCTGCAACCTCAGCTTCCAGTCCCGATTCACCTTTTAAATTAGTAGCAAAAGCCGATATAATCTCACCATCTGGTCCCCTTATGATTCCACCTCCTCCAGCTTTCTGTCCCGCATGTAGATAAGTTCCATCTACATTGAGTTTGATCCAAGAAGGGTCTGGGGGTCTCCACTGCACCCTAATAATCTTTCTAGTTCGTGCCCTGCTTATTGCATCTGTCATAACGTCGAGCCTTGGGCAGCACTCTCTCCATTGCTCAGATCCGATCAACTTTGCCAACACCAGATTCCTTAGCTGCATATTGACCCTCTTAATCACATTCTCTACTTCAAAGGCCTTTTCCCTATGAACATTCTCATTTCTTTCTGTCCAGATAAACCATAATATGAGGCATGGAATTAAGACACAAAGATGATGCCTAGACCAGATGCCAAGGTGCCTCCGCCACCATCTCAACCTCAAATCAATATTCTCACCTATCTCACCAAAAACCGGCACCTGAGGAAACCATCTCGCAAAATGCGTCCACACCCTTCTTGCAGCCTCTCCATTGACAAAAGGATGGAGCCTAGACTCAACACTCGGCTTCTCACAACACCTACATTTAGAGGCCAGAGAGATCCCCCTCCATTGTAGCTTCGTATCCACTGGGATTCTATTTGCCAAGAGTCTCCACAAAAAAAAGGATATGGAGGGGCTAATGCACTTTCCCCATATCATTTCATGGACTAACCTCCTATCGGACCTGGGTCTTACCAGCTCCCAAGCCGAGGCAGTAGAAAAATTGCCACAGCTTGATGGTTTCCACCTTCCCCTATCCTTCTCCCTCCTGTTAAATGGGACCTGCAAAATATCCTCCACAATCTCATCAGGCAGCCCCACCTCCTCTGCCAATATCCACAGTTCCATTTCATTCCATCTATCCCCCACCCAGAGCTCATTAACAAATAGTTGTTGTATAGAGTCTCTACCTTCACTTGATAACAAGCCAGCTCCAAATGTAACTGGTCTAGAACGGTTTATCTTTTCCAGTGAATGGAGCAAAAATCATGCAATACCTTCAGAATATAACATAAAAATGAATTTTATTTTTCATGCATATGGAAAAGTATCATTTTATCAGCTATGACTATCATTTTATCAACTGAAATATAATTTAATCAGCAAAAAGTATCATTTTATGTCTATTAGCAACAAAAGTAATATACCTGTTAGTGTTGTATGTTGAGTCAAATGAAATTACATCTCCAAACATATGATAATTTCGTCTTGAAATAGCATCAGCCCAGAAGAGTCTAGTTAACTTTCCATGAGATCCTATCTCAATTTCATAATAGAAGGCATCAGATGATTCCTTTTGAGAACGCATATAATCAAAAATCATTTGAGCATCTGAACCATCAATATTGGACATAATATCACGATAACCATTTCTAATATCAATAATATCACATCCAACATTTTCAGGTCCACCCATTATCTCCTTCAAAAGTTTGAATGTGAGAGTGGGACCAATATTACACCTGCCACAATCCTCCATAAACCTCCGATGGATAGGATCCAGATTGCGATTGGCCATCATAAAATGCCTATGCTCATCCGCAACCATTAAGTGATTATGATACTCAACAAACTGATAAACCTCATATCCTCTGCTCATGCCATCTGAAAAATATCTCAAGTTGAGTTTAGTAAGACATTCACACCTAAATGACCGACACCTACGCTTCTTAACAGACACTTCAGTTGATTGGGATGCATGACCAGGTATAAAATTCTTAGAGCCTTGTCTGTTGCAAGCCAAATACTGCCACTTAGTAGTACCTTGAACTGATTTGTTGCCCATTTTACGAGTGCCAAAACCAACTGAACGAGCATAATGTTCATAGAAATCAAATGCTTCTACTAATGTATTGAATTTCATACCAATCATTGGCTTCAAAGAATCATCACAAACAGGAATGTACATACCTACAAATCAGTAAAAGTATCATTTTATCGGAGTATCATTTTATCATAGTATCATTTTATCCGATAAAACTATCATGTTATGCAGTAAACCTGTCATCACAAACAGGAATGTACATACCTATAAATCAGTAATAGTATCATTTTATCAGAGTATCATTTTATCATAGTATCATTTTATCCGACAAAACTATCATGTTATGCAGTAAACCTATCATCACAAACAGGAATGTACATACCTACAAATCAGTAAAAGTATCATTTTATCAGAGTATCATTTTATCCGAACAAACTATCATGTTATGTAGTAAACCTAACATTATAAGCCAAAAGTATCATCTAAACACATAATCGGCAATACGTAATATAATCAAATAAGAATTTCAATACATCAGAAACATAAACAAATCGACAACTAATATTAATCTAAAATCAAATTCAATACATGAGGAATGCCAAAAACCAACTGAACGAGCATAATGTTCATAGAAATCAACTGCTTCTACTAATGTACTGAATTTCATACCAATCATTGGCTTCAAAGCATCATCACAAACAGGAATGTACATAGATAATGATTGTTACCTTCGTTATTTGCTACAGACTCCATCGAAGCAAATTCTGACAGCAATTGAAGAGGTAATCAATGAAAATAAGAACGAAAAATTGAAAACATCTTCCCGATCACAATTATGCGAGAAATATGGAAACAAAATCTGGAGACTATGGAATAATGAACCAAATCGAAGAAAATCTGGAGATGTTGAAATAAAATAGGCGAGAAATATGGAAGATGAAGATGAGAGAATCGATCTGTTAGAAGGTGAGAGAATTGAGTTCCAACATAATGAAAGTTTGAAACGAGTTTGGAGTAAAATTCAGAAATTAAATGAGGAAATTACATTTTTACCCCACCCCCCTTGCCTTTTTTATGAAGTAAATGTAAGTTTGAATCTCAACCACAAGATTATCAAATATGTGTGGTCCAGATTTGGTTATAGAGTTATTATGTGATTTGGGGGTATATATATACATAAATATATATGAGTTGTGATCATTGTCGAACCAATTTTAAAGACCGAACTAGAGACCAAATCTGGGCCATTAGTTCTAGTTTTTTTATGAGATGTGCTGCTGTGAAAAATTTTTC
>NC_062968.1:12683454-12705223 GCF_023119035.1 Salvia hispanica
ATTTTGCATACAACTATTTTGTATATCAACAAAATGTCAACAAAGAGTATAGCTACATAGAATATTTAACAGGTAACATACATCAGACAACCTATCATGGACTCTCAACCCTATCCAAAACCCCTTCCTCCACCAACAAACACCACAGCAGGGGCTGTTCAGACAGGGAAGGGTGCATTTTGCATACAACTATTTTGTATAACAACAAAATGTCAACAAAGAATATAGCTACATAGAATAATTAATAGATAAAATACATCATGTCAACAAATTTGCATTTATGTCAACAGAACATCAATTTAAATATCAACAGCTGTGCATTTATTTCGTCAACAGAGTATAATTTACCAACATAACACAAAAAAATCATGTTAATGAAATAAAAAATCAACAAAGAGTATAGCTACTAAGTATAATTCAACATCATAACACAAAATTTGACAGGTAACATACATCAAGTCAACATATTTGCATTTATGTCAACAGAGTACAATTCACCATAAGTGTTATTTGTTAGTTGTTGACATTTTAATACGAGTTGTTGACATTCGATATTCTCGGTATTGATATGTGAATTGTAAGTGTTATTTGTTAGTTGTTGACATTTTAATACGAGTTGTTGACATTCGATATTCTCGGTATTGATATGTGAATTGTAAGTGTTATTTGTTAGTTGTTGACATTTTAATACGAGTTGTTGACATTCGATATTCTCGGTATTGATATGTGAATTGTAAGTGTTATTTGTTAGTTGTTGACATTTTAATACGAGTTGTTGACATTCGATATTCTCGATATTGATATGTGAATTGTAAGTGTTATTTGTTAGTTGTTGACATTTTAATACGAGTTGTTGACATTCGATATTCTCGGTATTGATATGTGAATTGTAAGTGTTATTTGTTAGTTGTTGACATTTTAATACGAGTTGTTGACATTCGATATTCTCGGTATTGATATGTGAATTGTAAGTGTTATTTGTTAGTTGTTGACATTTTAATACGAGTTGTTGACATTCGATATTCTCGGTATTGATATGTGAATTGTAAGTGTTATTTGTTAGTTGTTGACATTTTAATACGAGTTGTTGACATTCGATATTCTCGATATTGATATGTGAATTGTAAGTGTTATTTGTTAGTTGTTGACATTTTAATACGAGTTGTTGACATTCGATATTCTCGGTATTGATATGTGAATTGTAAGTGTTATTTGTTAGTTGTTGACATTTTAATACGAGTTGTTGACATTCGATATTCTCGGTATTGATATGTGAATTGTAAGTGTTATTTGTTAGTTGTTGACATTTTAATACGAGTTGTTGACATTCGATATTCTCGGTATTGATATGTGAATTGTAAGTGTTATTTGTTAGTTGTTGACATTTTAATACGAGTTGTTGACATTCGATATTCTCGGTATTGATATGTGAATTGTAAGTGTTATTTGTTAGTTGTTGACATTTTAATACGAGTTGTTGACATTCGATATTCTCGATATTGATATGTGAATAGTAAGTGTTATTTGTTAGTTGTTGACATTTTAATACGAGTTGTTGACATTCGATATTCTCGGTATTGATATGTGAATTGTAAGTGTTATTTGTTAGTTGTTGACATTTTAATACGAGTTGTTGACATTCGATATTCTCGGTATTGATATGTGAATTGTAAGTGTTATTTTTTAGTTGTTGACATTTTAATACGAGTTGTTGACATTCGATATTCTCGGTATTGATATGTGAATTGTAAGTGTTATTTGTTAGTTGTTGACATTTTAATACGAGTTGTTGACATTCGATATTCTCGATATTGATATGTGAATAGTAAGTGTTATTTGTTAGTTGTTGACATTTTAATACGAGTTGTTGACATTCGATATTCTCGGTATTGATATGTGAATTGTAAGTGTTATTTGTTAGTTGTTGACATTTTAATACGAGTTGTTGACATTCGATATTCTCGGTATTGATATGTGAATTGTAAGTGTTATTTGTTAGTTGTTGACATTTTAATACGAGTTGTTGACATTCGATATTCTCGATATTGATATGTGAATAGTAAGTGTTATTTGTTAGTTGTTGACATTTTAATACGAGTTGTTGACATTCGATATTCTCGGTATTGATATGTGAATTGTAAGTGTTATTTGTTAGTTGTTGACATTTTAATACGAGTTGTTGACATTAGATATTCTCTGTATTGATATGTGAATTGTAAGTGTTATTTGTTAGTTGTTGACATTTTCATACGAGTTGTTGACATTCGATATTCTCGGTATTGATATGTGAATTGTAAGTGTTATTTGTTAGTTGTTGACATTTTAATACGAGTTGTTGACATTCGATATTCTCGGTATTGATATGTGAATTGTAAGTGTTATTTTTTAGTTGTTGACATTTTAATACGAGTTGTTGACATTCGATATTCTCGGTATTGATATGTGAATTATAAGTGTTATTTGTTAGTTGTTGACATTTTAATACGAGTTGTTGACATTCGATATTCTCGATATTGATATGTGAATTGTAAGTGTTATTTGTTAGTTGTTGACATTTTAATACGAGTTGTTGACATTCGATATTCTCGGTATTGATATGTGAATAGTAAGTGTTATTTGTTAGTTGTTGACATTTTAATACGAGTTGTTGACATTCGATATTCTCGGTATTGATATGTGAATTGTAAGTGTTATTTGTTAGTTGTTGACATTTTAATACGAGTTGTTGACATTCGATATTCTCGGTATTGATATGTGAATTGTAAGTGTTATTTGTTAGTTGTTGACATTTTAATACGAGTTGTTGACATTCGATATTCTCGGTATTGATATGTGAATTGTAAGTGTTATTTGTTAGTTGTTGACATTTTAATACGAGTTGTTGACATTCGATATTCTCGGTATTGATATGTGAATTGTAAGTGTTATTTGTTAGTTGTTGACATTTTAATACGAGTTGTTGACATTCGATATTCTCGGTATTGATATGTGAATTGTAAGTGTTATTTGTTAGTTGTTGACATTTTAATACGAGTTGTTGACATTCGATATTGATTTGAATGTTGAAGATTTGAAGATTTGAAGATTTGAATGTTGAAGATTTGAAGACTTTAGAAAATGATTTCAAATGTATTTTATTTTTGTCCTCTACATTATTAATGAAAAGACAATTATACCCCCTTGTTGACATAATGTAATAGTTGTTGACATTAAATTAATCTTGTGAATTAGTGGCTGAGATTGCATCTCATTTCTCAATTATGCCCAAAAATCTCATCCTAACAAGACCATATATATATATATATATATATATATATATATATATATATATATAGGGGTGCGTTAAAATGACAACACTCTTAAAATGACACTGTGACACCACGCTAGACTGCAATATTATAAACGCTAGACTGCAATATCCAATACACTAGACTGCAATCTATAGATTGCAGTCCAGCGTATTGGATATTGCAGTCGGGAAAAATTGCAGTCTAGTGTATTGGATATTGCAGTCCGCGAAAATTTACCCTTGAGCAATTTTTATGATTGCCACATGGCAGCTTATTATTCGTCCATGTGTACAAATGATTGGCTAGGAATGGTGGTATGGTGTTACTTTAAGAGATGTTATATATATATATATATATATATATATATATATATATATATAGGGATGTATTAAGATGACAACCCTCTTTATTGTAACACCATACCACCATTTTAGGCCATTGGATCTGAAAATCGTGTGCTTGTCATGCTGCCACGTGTAAAAACACGGAGAGGTAAAATAGGAAATTTCTAATTTTACGTTACCAGATTGCAGTGTTGTTCATTAAATATTGCAGTCTTACCACAACAATATTGCAGTTTACCACGACTGCAATATCTAATACAGTAGACTGCAATATCTAATACTGTACACTGCAAACCCGTGTTTTTTCACGAAACTTAATCCTAGGCGTCCATAAACGAGATCTAATGGACTATATTGGTGGTATGGTGTTATCCTATCTATGGTGGCACCCTAGTGCACCCCTATATATATATATAGGGGTGCGTTAGGCTCCTTTGCACCCTAAGTGTCTTATTTCCTTCTTAATCTCAGCCCTTGGATCCTTGAATTGGATGGTTGTGATCAATGCATTATTAGTCTATAATGTTGCATTATTAGCCGTTGTGCATTATTAGAATGAAAATATGCATTATTAGTCTATAATGTTGCATTATTAGCCGCTGTGCATTATTAGAATGAAAATGTGCATTATTAAATGACACGTGGCATTAATCTAACCGTCAGATGACAAAATCGTGGGGCTAGGATTAAGAAGAAAAAAGGACAAAAGATATGAAAAGGATTTGAATACATCCCTATATATATATATACAGGGAGATGATCAAAATAAGAATGCATTTAAATCCAGAAATGCAGCCCAAATCTTGACCCTAAGATTAGATGATCTAATGGTCAATAATTAACCAAAAATACGGAAGGTCATAATTAAGTAGTTTTAGGTCATATTATAAGATTTGGGTTTATGTCATGTTAAGATCATTTTAGGTCATGCTTTGTTAGCATGACCTAAAAATAAACTAACTATGACCTAAAAATGCCCTATGTATGACTTTGTTCTGCGTTTCTGTATTTAAATCTGGTCTTTATAGATCTAAACCCTATATATATATATATATATATAGGTCCATGATCAATTGAGATTTTTTAGGGTAATTAAGAAATGAGATGCAATATCAGCCACTCATTTTTATTAAATGAGTGATCCAAATTTTGCCACACAAAAAATATTTTTAGATTAATTTATTATGAAAGGGAAAAATAGTAATTTCATGTTTTGATTTCTTCCCCAAATCACATTGCCGCAATTTCTTCTCCAAATCAACCATTCAATCCAGAATCAAATCCATCCAGCTCGATCCGTCTCGAAATATGCAATTTCTATGCTCAATTTTCGTTTGATCAATTCAATTTCACGCAGATCGTTTCTCTGCTGCCGTGCGATGAATGCCTCCACATCTGCCGGAACTCTTCGCTGCTCATCTCCGCCTGCTCTCTTCCGGCAGTTCTTGCTCATGCTCCGCTTCAAATCATGGCGGCGCTCCTCCTCATCCCGCACCCGCTCCAGATTCGCCGATCTAGTCCTGCTGATAGCCTCTCTCGGTGCGAGCTGATTTCTCCGCCGATTTGCTCCAAATCGGCTACTGGATCTGATTGCTGTTGTTACTCCGACATTTCTCCACCGATTTGCTCAATATCGGCGATTGGGTCTGAATGCTGTTACTCCGGCATTTCTCCACGTAATCGTCGTAGAAATCGGTGCTCCTCTCGCTGGAGAATCGCTGCGATTTGAGGAAGAGCGTTTGGATCGTATGCGAATTTGATTTACATGTTTTTTTCTCCATCTTTATACTTATTCCGATGATGAATTCTAGGTTTTCTATTTGGATCATTTTGAATTTGGATTCTTAAATATTCCATTCAAGTTGTGGAAATAGATCAGTTGTTGTACCGTGATATCGTAGGCTTTTGCTTTAAATTGATGGAATGTTGTTAAGAATTGCTTTGATCTTCGCTGAGACATTTTGAGCATTCATTTGCTTACCTTTCCTTTTTATTTGATTGCCTGCAAAGTTTGGTAGATGTTTCCTGTTCTAGAGGTGGAACGAATCTGGAAGATGAATGCATAATAATTGACATAAATAACGTTTGTTGTTGACATCGTAGTTGACATGAATAATGTTTGTTGTTCACATCGTAGTTGATATAAATAATGTTTGTTGTTCACATCGTAGTTGATGTGAATTATAAGTGTTATTTTTTAGTTGTTGACATTTTAATACGAGTTGTTGACATTCGATATTCTCGGTATTGATATGTGAATTATAAGTGTTATTTGTTAGTTGTTGACATTTTAATACGAGTTATTGACATTCGATATTCCCGATATTGATATGTGAATTATATAAGTGTTATTTTTTAGTTGTTGACATTTTAATACGAGTTGTTGACATTCGATATTCTCGGTATTGATATGTGAATTATAAGTGTTATTTGTTAGTTGTTGACATTTTAATACGAGTTGTTGACATTCGATATTCTCAATATTGATATGTGAATAGTAAATGTTATTTGTTAGTTGTTGACATTCGATATTCTCGGTATCGATATGTGAATTATAAGTGTTATTTTTTAGTTGTTGACATTTTAATACGAGTTGTTGACATTCGATATTCTCGGTATTGATATGTGAATTGTAAGTGTAATTTGTTAGTTGTTGACATTCGATATTCTCGGTTTTGATATGTGAATTGTAAGTGTAATTTTTTAGTTGTTGACATTTTAATACGAGTTGTTGACATTCGATATTCTCGGTATGGATATGTAAATTATAAGTGTTATTTGTTAGTTCTTGACATTTTAATACGAGTTGTTGACATTCGATATTCTCGATATTGATATGTGAATAGTAAGTGTTATTTGTTAGTTGTTGACATTTTAATACGAGTTGTTGACATTCGATATTCTCGGTATTGATATGTGAATTGTAAGTGTTATTTGTTAGTTGTTCACATTTTAATACGAGTTGTTGACATTCGATATTCTCGATATTGATATGTGAATTGTAAGTGTTATTTTTTAGTTGTTGACATTTTAATACGAGTTGTTGACATTCGATATTCTCGGTATTGATATGTGAATTGTAAGTGTAATTTGTTAGTTGTTGACATTCGATATTCTCGGTTTTGATATGTGAATTGTAAGTGTAATTTTTTAGTTGTTGACATTTTAATACGAGTTGTTGACATTCGATATTCTCGGTATGGATATGTAAATTATAAGTGTTATTTGTTAGTTCTTGACATTTTAATACGAGTTGTTGACATTCGATATTCTCGATATTGATATGTGAATAGTAAGTGTTATTTGTTAGTTGTTGACATTTTAATACGAGTTGTTGACATTCGATATTCTCAGTATTGATATGTGAATTGTAAGTGTTATTTGTTAGTTGTTCACATTTTAATACGAGTTGTTGACATTCGATATTCTCGATATTGATATGTGAATTGTAAGTGTTATTTTTTAGTTGTTGACATTTTAATACGAGTTGTTGACATTCGATATTCTCGGTATTGATATGTCAATTATAAGTGTTATTTGTTAGTTGTTGACATTTTAATACGAGTTGTTGACATTCGATATTCTCGATATTGATATGTGAATTATTAGTGTTATTTTTTAGTTGTTGACATTTTAATACGAGTTGTTGACATTCGATATTCTCGGTATTGATATGTGAATTGTAAGTGTTATTTGTTAGTTGTTGACATTTTAATACGAGTTGTTGACATTCGATATTCTCGGTATTGATATGTGAACTATAAGTGTTATTTTTTAGTTGTTGACATTTTAATAAATGTTATTTTATTGAATGTTGAAGATTTGAAGATTTGAATGTTGAAGATTTGGATTTGAAGACTTTGCAGCTAGAGTTTTAGAGAGGGTTTTAGAAAATGATTTCAAATACAATTTAATGAAAAGACAATTATACCCCCGTGTTGACATAATGTGATAGCTGTTGACATTTGTTGGGATCACCGCAGCGGAAGACACGGAAACCAAACAGGTCCTAGACGGATCTATTTAGGTGATTATGCATTCGACTCCAATTTCATGCAATAAACATAGATCTATAGATATAACATCAAATAAACACATAATCATGCATATTTGATGTAGATTCGATTGTTACCTCATAATCCATCATTGGATTGACGTTGCTAGCTGCACCACCCGGAGATCCTTGGTTTATCGACCACGAATCTTCCGTACTATTCCCTTGTCCTTGATTCTCCATCCGTGTGGGCGGATCTTAGATAATCAATTAAATAACTTTGAATGGATCTAGGGAAACCCAATACAAACACCAAATTGTCTAGATCTAATCCTATGAATTAGGATAGATCAAGAACAATAATCAAAACCCTAATTCTCCCACGTGCTAGGCACGAAAATCGAGACAAGTGAGAGAGAAGAGGGAGGCGCCGATTTGCCTCCTAGGGTTAGGGTTTTGTGTTGTCTTGGATTGTGTGCTAGGGTTTCCATTTCATTCATTATTTATAGTGGACCTTATTGGGCTAGTAAGGGGATCCATGGAATGACTTAAGTGTTGGGCTCACCCATTAGATAAATTACTAATTAAATCAAATGACCCATGATTTAATATATTATCAATGGAATATTATTTTGTTCCACTAAAGAATAATATTGCACTCCCACTTAAATCACCAAATTACAAATAACTTGGGTCCATTTTATTTTATAATATTTCCCGCGTTTAAGATTATCTTGATCTGTCAATTTAATTCTTTTGTCTGCTATGTGACTATAATTAAATTAATTCTTCAAAGAGTTTTTCTAGTTTGAAACTTTATTTATTATTCGTGGAATAAATTCCAACTGCGCAGTTTTCTGAATAATAAATTCCTTTTTCAAACACCTCTTGGGGATCACCCCTTAGGGATTTAATCATACCACACTGGGCACGCGAATTCTATGAAATAATATTCCAATACCTTCATGTTATTCAATTACTACCACCCAAGATATCATGAACTTGAGTTACGTACAAACTCTCACATATTGATAAGTCAAAGTAGCGTTTGATTGAATAAACAATATTGATATTAATATCATAGACTAGAAAATACTAAAACTTTCTTGAAATATATTCTTTCAGTAGATAGCAATAAAGAATACATTTCGGATTAGATCCTTTCAGTGCTTTACCACACCGGTGTTACTAATCTCTTCTTAGGTAAGAGAGAATTATCACAAACACCGCAATCGTACCAATAGGTAGCCAAAGCCTATCTAGGTTGTGAATACGTTTTTCTTCTTACTAGATCTGGCCAAGTCCCCTACTAGAAAACTCATGAGGAGATTCATCGAATTTCCCTACTTGACCTTCTTAGTAAAAAGCCTTAGACTTGTTTATTATATTTCAATAATAAACCATTATATTATATTATTTATTCTCATAATTAGGTAAACAAGTGGACGTGGCGTTTCTCGTATACATGCACAAGCTGACTGTACAAAGGCATGTACGCTCAAAGCATCTTTTAGTATACAAATTCCAACAATTAAGTTAATCTTGTGAATTAGTGGCTGAGATTGCATCTCATTTCTCAATTATGCCCAAAAATCTCATCCTAACAAGATCCAATATAAATATATATAATTAATGACTAATTAGAAAGCGTCCCACTTAAATCAATATATTCAATTGATTGCTAATTAATTAGGGAAAAAATGTGTATTATGCCAAGTTAATGTATTATATTAAAAATCCAATTCTATTTAGGATTCTATCACATGTCACATATGTGAGACATAAAACTTACATTCTCCCACTTGGCGAACATGTGGGACACAAAGTTTTCAATTCTCCCACTTGTCACACTTGACAGAGCCACAGTAAAATAGACATAATAAACATAAGGCGCGCATTATATTGGACTTTATAAATACTTTCATTATTGACAAACATAAGTATTATATTAGAGAGACTACTAATGCAGGTCATGGCGGGCGTATATCATTCAATCGATATAGTTCCTTCCATGTACCACATCACCAATATCCACTCTAATATAATCTATAAGTGACACCGCGTCCGTAATTGTCTTATTTCAAATAATGTACATATGCATATCAAATAATAAGTATATGCAGGAAAAGTAGAAACAACTTTATTGAATTCAAAATATCCATAACTTAAGTGTCTGAACCAACATGGAAACATAAAGATTAGACGTTTCCATACCCAAGACTCATTCTGTTAACTTATTCCATAAACATCTTAGGCGGTAACGCCTTAGTTAATGGATCAGCTACTATAAGCTGTGTGCTTATATATTTTATAGATATTCTTTGTTCCCGAACTTCATCTTTCACGACAAGAAACCTTAATTCCATGTGTTTAGCTCCTTTAAATACTTGTCATTCTTACAGAAAGATACGATTGCACTATTATCACAATACAATTTCAAGGGCTTGGATATTGAGAAGACAATACCAAGGTCTTAATAAAATTTTGCAATCATTAATGCTTCAAAGCAAGCCATAAATTAGCTTTAATGGAAATTCAATCATTTCTAGTTGATCAGATTTCCTTAATATGAGCATAATATCTTTTGTTCCCTTTAAGTATCTTATTATTATCTTTGCAGCTCTCCAATGTTCAATACCAGGGTTACTTTGGTAACGGCCTAGAGCATACATCAAACTTCCAACAATAGATGCATAAGGATTGTTTTCCATCTCTTTACGTTCCAATTCAGATTTTGGACATTGATCCAAACTGAATTTGTCACCTTTATGAATTGGAACAACACTTGGAGAACATCCACTCATTTCATATCTCTCTAAAATTTGATCTACGTAGTTTTTCTGAGACAATCCTAACATTCCACGTGATCGATCACGTGATATTTCTATTCCAATCACGTTGGATGCCTCACCCATATCTTTCATGTCGAAATTTTTAGAGAGATAATTCTTAGTGTCATGTAGTAATCCAAGGTCACTAATAGCAAGCAATATATCATCAACATACAGAACAAAAATATGAACTTGCTCCCACTAACCTTGAGGTATATACACCGATCAACAATGTTTTCTTAAAAACCAAAAGCAGTAATAGTGTCATGGAATTTAAAATACCATTCTCGAGAAGCTTGTTTCAGTCCATAAATTGATGTCTTAAGTTTGCAAACTAAAAAGTTTTCATTCCCTTTCTTAATGAAGTCTTCAAGTTGTCTCATGTAGACTTCTTCCAAATCGCCATTTAGAAAAGCAGTTTTTCACATCTATTTGATGTAGTTCCAAGTCAAAATGGGCTACAAGTGCCAAAATGATTCTAAGTGAGTCCTTCTTTGATACATTAAAAAAAGTCTTTTTATAATCAATGCTATCTTTCTGAGTATAACCTTTGGTAACAAGTCTGGCTTTAAATCGTTTGACTAAATCATTTATATCGAATTTGGTCTTGAAGACCCATTTACACCCAATACACTTTTGTCTATCAGGTAATTCGACAAGGTCCCAGATCTATTATAATCCATAGATTTTAACTCTTTTATCATGCATCAATCCATTTATTAGAATTATTACACTTAATGGCTAGTGAATATGAAACTAGATCATTACGTATTCCTATATCACATTCGGATTCTTGGAGATATTAGCCACAGTCATCAGAAATACCCAACCTTCGTTTTTGTAGAAAACGCCTTAATGGCACTTCTGTAGATGCTTCTTCCACGCCTATGTTCAATGACTTTGACATCATCATTAAGTATCATCATTAAGTGGTTGGTCATTCAAATATTGTTAGGCCGTTCAACAATATTTGGCACACTTAATTCTTGAGGAAATGAGGGAAGAAGGTTATACCCTTATTTCATTAATGACCGCATTATGAGTGTTAAAACTCCCACTGATCTCACCATTTTCAAAGAATCATATATTTCCAGTTTCCACAATTCTCATGCTATCATTAGGACAATAAAACCTATACCCTTCGGATTTTTCTGGTAACCCATAAAGTAACCACTAACTGCCCAAAATCCAATTTCTTTTCTTGCGAAGAGTATACTCTAGTTTCCGCTGGACATCCCCAAACATGAAGCACGCAAACTAAGTTTTGTACCTGTCCGAAGTTCATAAGAGAGTCTTTGGTACAACCTTACTAAAAACCCGGTTTAATACATAAATAGCGGTTCTAAGAGCATAAATTCACAACGATATGGGTAAGGTAGAATTAACATTCTTCTAAACATTTCCGTGAGAATTTGGTTTCGTCTCTCAGCAACATCATTCTGCTGAGGCGTACTTGGCATAATATATTAAGCATAAATGCCATGCTTTTCTAAGTATTTGGCAAAAGGTCCATGTAATTGACTTGTTTTAGTGGTACGACCATAAAATTCACCACCTCTAGATCGAATAATTTCCACCTTTCTATTTAATTGCCTTTCAACCTCAGTCATAAAATGTTTAACTGTGCCTGAGATTTTTCTTGCAATAAATAAATCCATAACGCGAAAAAATAGTCAATAAAGGTGATAAAATATTTTTCTCCACCAAAAGTCGAGACATCAAAAGGTCCGCAAATATCTGTATGTATAATTTTAAGGAGCTCATTGCTTCTTGTGGTATTTTTAGTACTGTGTTTGGTTTGTTTACATTTAATACAATCCACACAAACGGTAATGATAAATTCTAAATTCGAATGAATATTATCCTTTATAAGCCTCTTAATTCTTTCACTAGAAATATGATCCAGTTTCTTTATGCCATAAGAATGATAAATTCGAATGAATATTATCCTTTAGACGCTCCTTCGGTTGCAATATGAGCATGAGATGCACCCATTCCATACTTCTTCATCTTATGCTCCTCCTAGACCAATACGTTTCCCAATTCTTTAGGAGTCCACTAATCTTTTATAGTGAATCAATTTGGAATGGTCTGAGGATACAAGGAAGTTAGGATGAATTGAACAATGAAATCCTTATCCACCTATCCTAACTTTTCCAGCTTAGAAGAGATGTTATTTATTTCCATCACATGCTCGTACATAGTCCGAGAACCATCATATTGCATGCTCATGATATCCTTCATAAGTTTTCCTGCAATAGAATTATATGCAGTTGTGAAGCGATCCTCAACATTATGCAAACATTCTTTTGCAATATCAGTCGTTGAGAGACTTTATCTGCAACAAATATTCTAATGAACTGTAAACTTAGTCCCGTTAGATTTTTCCCAAGCATTATGTGCAATCAACCATCTACTTTGATCATAAGATCATTGGCTTATCATTCAACAGTGTTAGGTCTAAGTCCATTACTCCAAGAGTGAACTTTCCATTCAGAGAAGTTAGATCCATTAAGTTGGGGAACGTTTGAGGTAAGCATATTGATTAATTGTTTAAGCATATTTTCATTTAATTTGATTATAAACTTTTATTATTTTACCTCACTTTGGTGATTGCAAAATAAACATAATATAATCAAGAACATATAGAGATTAATTGCTTAAATAAATTTTCATATGAGTTTGGTTATAGACTCTCCCTATTTTGCCTCACTTTGGTGATTGCAAAATAAACATAATATAATCAATAATACATTAATTTCTATATAATTAAAATTTGAGAGAAAACATACACAAATTTCTCTCACAAATTTATGGCATCAGATAACATTCATTTATATACACTACATCATGCTAATATATTTCAAAGTATAATCACACAAAATGAACAATCATCAATTAATAAAGTAATTAACCAATACAATTCACAAACAAATTATGCGAACAAAATAAATTAAACTAAATTACTAAGTCAATCATCCCACTGCCTCGACGTACAGGAACAATAATCCGTAGGGACAGAATAATGGATACATAATAGTTCAATTGGGCATATGAATTCAATGAAGTCACTTAATATACATGAATTGAATCAACTAAATTTGTATTCATAATCCACTAATACGTCATACATGTATTGAATTCACTGAAAGTTGAATTCACAATATGAAATACACAATTAGGGATTACACAGATACATTCGATTTATGCTATCATACGAAATCATCTAATTTAATAACGGATGCAGTATACATACATATATGTTTCATGTAATTTCATAATCACACAAAATCAAATCAAAATTCAAAAATCATGGTTTCAATAATACGAAAATACATTAGTTCTCAACCATACTCTGATACCACAGGTTGGAAATTATTTATCATCATATATTCAAGATTACATAATTGAATATAAATAAAGCAAGATCTTCGAACATCATGTATTTCACGTAAAACCATAAACATAATAGGATCGAAATATACCTTAGCGATCCATAGCGGAAGCGATTGGGGAAGATAGAGAGAACTTCCTCGGACTTTCTTTGGCGTAGTAGCGCAGCTCCAACTCCTAGGATTTGTTTCTCTCTCTTTCCCTCGTTTATGTATTCTCTGTAATGTGTGTGATTTGATGGGATCCCACACTTGTATTTATAGGCAGAGAGAGGACAAACCCTAATTCTAAAAATATTAAAGTCCTTTCCATCAAAGTGGCTATTTAATTAGAACGTTTCTTTTTGACCAATTAATACCAAAATCAAATTACATTATTCATTATCAACTAATAATTGATCACGATTTGATTTTGTTAGGAATAACATATCAATTAATATATGCACACGCTTCTTTCCTAAATAGTCAATGGAATGAAATATTCATTCTCATAAAAGTACATAATATACTTTTACCATTAAGGTAATCAACGGCATATATATATATCCATATAGGGATGTGATCAAATGAAAACCATATATTTAATACAAACTCAAAACTTTAATCCTAGTCATTAAGGGCTCGTTTGATAAGTGGTGTGGGATATTGTCAAGATAGGGCCCGATAGAGATTTATATCCTAGTTATGGAACAAAAATGATTTTTCTTCCTCTTGTTTGATAAGCTAGTTTAATAATTCTATATCAACCACTTATGTTTGATAAAAAATATATTATAACAAGATAATAATAAATATTTACATATTTATCCTTCTAAAATAAATCTGTCTCCCTCGCTTTTACTCGCCTCCTCTACCTTGCAGCGGCCAACATCTACTTGTATAGTTGTATTAG
Source organism: Salvia hispanica (assembly GCF_023119035.1). Classification (NCBI taxonomy): domain Eukaryota; kingdom Viridiplantae; phylum Streptophyta; class Magnoliopsida; order Lamiales; family Lamiaceae; genus Salvia; species Salvia hispanica. The sequence goes on from NC_062968.1 coordinate 12,698,198, forward strand.
ATAAAGCAGGCTTCTTTCCAGACGGATTTTGCCAGTGGACTGAAATTGAAATCTACCTTGCAGACTGAAATTGACCTTCTTCATAAAGCAGGCTTCTTTCCAAGGTGGAGCCAAAATAGAAAAAAATTGACCTTCTTCATAAATCTAAAAGGGAGAAAACACATGTGCTCAAAATCAGTCACAACAAAAACACAACGTCTGGTAGCTTGAATTTAATGGAGATAATTACCATCAAAATCAACAAAATCACAAAAAAAATAGCAAAAATGTTCCCCCGATCGGAAAAACCCTCCGGCGGCGGCGAGCTGTAGCAGCTGGTATGAAACTTCTAATGAAAGAAAGAATGAAAACCGGAAAAATACACATCTAATGAAACTTCCGTAATAGCTGGTGTGATTTGCTTGGAGAAGAGTTGGAGATGGAAGAAGGGTATAAAAGGTATAATTTCCCATATCTGGATACACAATATTAGACGGAATTGCTATCCCACAAAAGTTGTAAGTTACAAATCCTTACATTTCTAGCCTATTTCAGGCGGGCCTAGACAGGCCATACCAAAACACAAGGGCTGGTGTGGTGGGCTAAACAAGTTATCAAACGGTGGGAAATACGAAGATATATATCTATTTCTAGGCATTACTAAGTTATCAAACGAGCATGTATTTTGGCAATAAAGGGCATTTCTGTAACTCAATTTTTTTTGCAGTTTACACGTTCCTTAATTTTCTCCCACATTCCAAATTGAAATTATTCATATTTGCAAAGAATCTTTAACACCGTTAAAATTGATTTGAAAACTTAACTATTTGCGTTTTTTTATGATTGGCATTGATTCTTAGTTAATAGTATTAGTTTTCTTTTTTTGGTTTCTTTGGGAGCTTTCCGTTTTGTACGCGGTTCATCCTATGTTAATTTTGTTATGTTTTTGTTGATGTTTCATGGAACGTGGTTGATTCTATGTTGACATTTTTATACATAGATGTGCATAGTTGTTGATTCAATGTTGCTTTTTATTGTTTTTACGTTTATTTAACATATTGCGGTTGATTGTGTTGACACCGTGTTGACATATGTATATAGATGTGTTGACATCGTGTTAATATTATTCTATTGTTTTTCCATCGTGTTGATATTATTCTATTATGTTGATATCGTGTTGATATTTATTATAGAATCAACACAAAATCAGCAGAATGGGAAGAGAATAAGAAAAGGAAACAAGCACAAAATATTTGTTAATTTCAAAATCATTGCACAAAATCGACAAATAAACAACACCAAATATGTGTTAATTTCACAAATCAACACTAAATCTGTGTTAATTTCACAAAATCAACTCAGATTCAACTTCCCCATCAAAATCAACGGAAATTCAATGCGACTTCAATACAAGCAAATCGTAAATTCAACGCGAAATTAACTCAAGCAAATTCAACAATTTTCAGAAGGGTGTCACATGTAATTTTGAAGCAATCCTTATCCTTAAGTTGTAGGCACACAACCTACTTTATAGTAGTCTAAAAGAGCTCCAAATCCTAGTTCCCTAACAGCTAAACCCTGCCTTCTGCATTTCTGCGAGCGAACTAAGGTTTTTCACAAAGAACCTAGTCATTCTTTTAATCTACAACAATTTTTTGGTCGCATGGTTTGTAGTATTTGTGGGACGATCACCCTGATTGCCTTGAAGCCAAACAATCTGTTGAAGGGTTTTTTTCATACTTGTTCCACCCTCATCATTAGATTTTCCCTTTCCTGCCAAGATAAACATTTTCACAAGATCAACACAAAATCAACACAAATACCTGTATAGAATACACCTAAATTCAGCCCGAATGAGAAGTAATACAAAATCACAAGATAAACACAAAATCAACGCACAATCAATATAAATTCTGCACAAGCACAAAATCAACAGAAGTGATTCAACACGATTAAAACAAAATCATGTACGATGAGTTTTTGAAACAAAATCAACCAACAGGATGTACAAAAATAAACACGATTAAAACAATGGTCTGCTGAGTTTGTGCAGACCATGTCTGCTAATTATGTAACCAGTATTAAAACAATGGTTTGCTGAGTTTATTTAATTAAAATGAGTATTAAAACAATTAAAAACATATTCTGGTGATTATGTGTTGAGTTTGTAACCTTTGTTACAAAATCAGCAAACAAAAATGCGACAAACAATCTATAAAAATAATCAACATCAACATAGAATCAATACAAATTCAACAAAAAATTAAAGCAAAAAAGAATCAACACAATTTCAACGCAAAAAATCCCCAACATCATAACAAAATAATCAACAAAGAATCAACACAGTTTCAACGAAAAAATCAACACTGATTTCAGTATTCAATTCAACACAAATTCAACATCAACAAAGAATTATTAGAAATTCAACATCAACAAAGAATCAATACAGCTTTGATAAAGCTAATTTCATGCATTGGTTAAATTCTGTGATTTCCCGGGTCTAACAAACCTTTTTGAGCCAGGTGTGTGGAGAAAATTGCCAACCCCAGGAAGAAGACAGAGATCACCTGGTGGAGGAAGCCGACAAGGGAAATAAGCTGAACAAGGAAGAGCGCTAGACAAAAGAGCATTGAATCGAAGGGCAAAATGGGCTTTGCAAGAACAGTCTAGAAGCTCTATCCATTATAAAAAGGGAGCACGCAATCAACATGATCATAACCTTTTCAGCTCCTAGCTTAGTTTTCTACTTTTTTTTTCTACACACTCACACACTTGGGGGAAGTCATATGGGGGTTCTCGTTTCATCGGAAGTTTGGGTGCAACACTGTCTCTACTGAGGCGAAGAAACAATTGTCTTTATTTTTCTGTCTACCTTTGGTACTCGCCGTGCCCTCGCTGTTCGAGGCTCGGCTTTGGTGTTGTTTCTATCGTTTGATATTTTGTATTTTGCAATGGATATGTCTGTTTATGTTTCGTTTATCTTATCGTGTTGCTTTGGGTTTGATTTGCTGATTATTGTTGGTTGATATGAGTTTGGAGTTGGTTTGTAAGAAATCTGTTGTCGATCGGTTGAATCTACGTAAGCTAGTGAGGATCGAAGGTGGAAATGATGTTTGGTTGTTGTGTATGGCTTGGATCCGGAGTGGATTAAGCGTCTCTTGGTTGGATCTGATTGTTTTAGTTTCATTCGATTGTTTAAGTTTTGTATTCTCGTTTTACCTTGTCTAGTAGCCGTAGATCTGCTTTGGTTTTAATTGTTCTTCGTTTCTATCGGTTTAATTCCGTCTGCTTTGCTTTGATCTTCGTTCTTGCTCTGTTTTAACTGGTTGTTTCATGATAAATGTTGGAGAAGATGATGTCGTTGTTAGTTAGTCCTTCAGTTAGTTATTTTGCAGCTTTTCAATCGTACTCTACCTTTTCAGAAAATGGTCCCCATATTTAGTTGCTTTCCCAGGTCTAGGTTAATTCAGGAAATTGTTCGTTCGATCTAGTAATTGTCTCGCTCTATTTCGTTTAATATGCATGTTTTTATGTTTCTGCCTAAATCTAGCTGTTAGAGTAGCAAATTTCAATTATCAAGTCTAGGAATTAAAGCTCAACGCCAAAATTGCGTGACAGCAGCCAACAAAAAAGTAGTTCCCGAGTTTTTGAGCATGTTTACTTGCGCATTCATCTATGTGGATTCGATCCCTACTTCCACGTACTAGTTTTCTTAATTAAAGCGGGTTGAGGGTTTTGAAGAGGGAGTTAAGGTAGTGATTGTGTGCCCAACGACAAGTAGCTCAAGGATCTCTGAGTTCCTAGACCCAGTGTCTAGCGGATTTCCTGGACCGAGGGTTTTCTTCCTTATTTTTTAGAACACGCTTTCGCTAACCATCATTAGCTTCTAGTCCAAGCTCTTCAAATGGCGCCGTTGCCGGTGATGGATGGCGTAATTTGTTTACATGTTTGAAGATTTGGTGTATATAGTTTAATTTCTGTTATTTGTTTTTCTTGGCAGTTTATGTAACGCCCCAAACTCTATAAAATAGGACGCTACTAAAATACTAAAATTCTAATAATAAACTGGTTACTTTTATTTTAAAGACTTAAAACGTTTAAGATGTGAATAAAAAAAAATGAAACGATTTAACGAATTGAAAAGAGAAAACATCATTTACATTTTACTTTAGTACTTAAAGAAAACACTCATTTAACAATAATAAAATATATATAATTTGACCTAAGAAATTTCCCATCATCATATAGAAATACATATACAGGTAAACGCAACAAAAATAATGTATATATATATACCTCAGCTTGTTAACTGACCGAAAATAAAAAAAATACCTTCCATGTCAGAATCACATCACAATTTTATCGGATGCTAGAACCACAACCCACGCATAATCACCATTACTGCTCACATGATTTTAAAATATAAATAATGTCAAAACTATTCATATATTGTCAAATATTGGGCTGGGATACCGTGGACCACGTTGACCGCTGCCCCGTCACCGACTCCTTAACCTGAAAAAAAAAACATTAAATAACGGGGTGTGAGTATGCGAGCACACTCAGTGGGGAATACGCTGCAAGCAGTTATAACCAATTGTGTAATGAATCATAACATAATGAACCATCTCAACTTTGCTGACATCTATATGAGACTAGTCTCGGTCCCTCGTGGACCTGACCCCTCGTGGGCTATTGGTGGGCTGTCAGCGACCCATATGATCCCTCATGGATCTGACCCCTCGTGGGCCCATAAGCTCATACGAATGACGCACGACACAACAATGATTATAACCATGTAACCACTACGCTTACAGATAAAGTAAACCCCACCTCGAAAGCTGAAATTCAAAATAACCTCCTCAAGCTTGGTTTAGGTTGTCCATCCTCGAGCCTTGGATGCGCCATTCCTAGCACTTAAGCATTTTAACTTAGTCTTTAAACTCTCAAACTTAAACTTGACAAATTTAACTCATTTTAAACTTGGAACAACTTAATCTTCTATTTTAAAACACATAACCAATCAAGCATAGCAAAATAACTTCCAAATAAAACAACAAGGAATCATAATCCACTTTTAAGCAATTCTTTTATCCAACATAATATTAACATAAGCTTTAACACCTACTCAATTTCATTCAACTCATAACACACTCCATTTTAATCAACTACAACAATAAATCCAAACAAACCATCAAGTATAAAAGCTGCCAAACTACTCATACGATAAACTGAAATAATTCACAAAACAAAACGAAACGGTATTAGACAATTCCAAGAAAAATCACACATCCTCCCTAAATCATTATTTAAAGCATGTCTCAAGTTCATAATCATCTCACACCAATAGGTTACTCAAATAAAATCAACAAGATCACTTTCACTACTACTATTCATAGCAGAAAGTACCAACTTTGAAAAAATCATTCCGCTCGACACTTAAGTCGAAAACCAACGAAACCAAAAGCAAAAGAAACATATGAAATTCAGGTTTATGAGGATTAATTTTGAGCTTGAAAATTCCTTTTCGTTTAGGATATATGATTACTTTTCAAGAACCTGCCAGAAACAGGGCAGTCCTTTTAGAAAAATTCATAATAAATCAATTTGAACTTGGTTTAAACTGAATTTTGGTGACAATGTAGAAGACATCTAAGAATAACTTCTGGTAAAATATGAGCCGAAAATGAATTCATTTGGTCTGCCAAATAAACCCCGAAACCCACTGTTTAAACAGTGTACTCATTGGCTATCAAAGACATTGCTCCAAAGTTAATTTTCTTGATTCTAAAATAAAAGTATAGTTTCAAAAGCATCAACACAAATCAAAATCAAGCATCCCTTTGTATCTAGGGTTTCAATAATCCTACTAACTAAATGAAAATTGATTCAAACCATCACCTCATACAACTTCATCCCCAACTACCAAGTAAAAGAAACTAACACAATCAACATAACTAAAATCCCCAATTCTAGACAAAACATAAAAATTCTCACTTTTACACATTGACAACTAAAAAGCACAAAGCTTGAAATCAAAACCACAAACATCAACTTAGGAAGTGAGATAATCCAAAGAGGAATCAATTTCTACCTTAATTCACAAGAAACTTGAGTTTGGGGAAACAAAGCTTCATCCTTAAAATCTATAAATGGAGGTTGGAGGATGGAGAAGGAGAAGCTGCGAGCAAGGAAGGGAGGGCCGATTGCCGGCGGCCATGGCGCCACCGGAGGAGCAGAAGATGGCGGTGGTCTGGAGGGGAGCAGAAGCTGTTGTACGTGGGTGTTTAGTGTAGAGAGAATTTAGTGTGTGTGTGTATATGTCGGTGCTAGTATCATAAGTGTAGTGGGTTCTAGAAGGGTCTATGTGTGTTTAGATATAGGAATGGTATTTTATTTTTCATTTCCTTAAATTAAAGCTGACCCACAAACACACAAGGAACGAAAATGATTATAATTGACATTAATCAAACTCTCTATTTTTTTTCTAATTTCCTTTCAAATTTCTTATATTTACTCATTTCACCAATAAATCAAAAATAAACACTTAAACCTTAATAAATTTGCTAGGGCGCATCCTCGGTCTAAGTCGGACAACCTGTAAAACATTTGGAAAATGAACTCATTAGTTCAAAACCTTTACAATTAATCAATTGACAGTTAAAAATTTCAAAAATACTTTCGAAAATTTCAAAATATAATATTTTTATTTTTAAAAAGATACGGGGTATTACAGCGCGATCCGGACGGGTGAGCCCGCCCATGCCATAAATTTTCCCCAACCGCGGGGGTCTATTGATATTAAGAAAATGTGGGTTTTTTTACCTACATTCTCTCGACGAAGGAAACGAATGTCCTTAGGGAAATTCCCCGAACGAGTTTAGTAAGTCGTAATATCCAAAAACGACCTAACGAGGCTATCAAGAGGGCTACCGCTCCGGCCGTCCCGCCTTCCCTTAAAAGGGGGCCAATTTCTTGGGCCCTCAAGGGGTCCCACCGACTCGATCAACACAAAGGAAGGATTTCAAGCCGGGGAATTTCCCGGAA